>NC_072731.1:259167901-259448643 GCF_026930045.1 Uloborus diversus
TCATTACAGCTTTTCCAAAATATTACTTTACAACCAACTAATTTCATTAACAGAATTTTCATTACAATTTATAA
Source organism: Uloborus diversus (assembly GCF_026930045.1). Classification (NCBI taxonomy): domain Eukaryota; kingdom Metazoa; phylum Arthropoda; class Arachnida; order Araneae; family Uloboridae; genus Uloborus; species Uloborus diversus. The sequence continues at coordinate 259,167,976 of NC_072731.1, forward strand.
ATTTCACTTTTATTTAATTATTTTTACCTACGCTAAAATAAAACACATCACATAAAAAAGTTAAACATCATTGAAGAACCCGAGAAATGTTAAAATTATAAGTCGAGTATCAAAACTTCATGTCAGCAAATTTTAAAAATAGACTTACCGAAAAATAACTTCTACTGAAATTCATTTCAAAACTTGGAATCAATTTACTCTTAGCATTAATAAACACTTATCATTAAGAAATTTTCATGGATTTTAAAAATCAACTTATTTAATTTTTTCCAGTAAGCAAATTTCGCACTCAAGTTACATTTTATCACTACATATGCTTTTCAAGAGTTTAATTTAATTTATCACATTTTATTTAATCAACTCTATTAATTATTTTTTGATTAGTATTTAACTTAGTCATTTTATTGCATAGTGTTTTACTTTATTATTATTATTTTTTTTTCATACAAGCACTCTTGTTAGAATAAAACAAAATTTTCAACCTTCATGAATTAGAATCACTTTGGCTATTTCATTTTCCCAATAATATTTTACTTTAACAACTAATTTCTTTAACAAAATCGATATCATTTATTTTAGTCTTTATCCTTTTCGAACGATACATTCAAATGGACAGCTATACGTTAAATTAAGAAACTTAATCTAAATTTTGACAAATTAAGTTATAGCTAAATACTGACTAAAATTAAGTACAAAAGACTAACCTTTTTGGGGTGAAATCCCTCAAGTACCAGCTATCGCGAAGTTATTTAAAAACAGTGAATGAAATTGTAATAAGTGGATTGTTAATTATAACTCAATCTCACAAAATTACAATTACACGCATGTTTTATTTGAAATCGCTGCATACGGCTGGCTGCCCATCGTCGATTTGCAGAACACATGCCGTGATATCGCAAATCAACTCGGCTGTTGAAAAAAACTACCGTAATGCTACAGCACTTCGGATCGTCCACACACACACCGAGGCGAATTGAGAAAATGACTTTATCAATATTGCTATCTACCCCTTTACCGATAACAGATAACAAACCCCACGTGCTAGTATTATTCACCACCTGGCCTACGTCTTTCAAGTGATGTCACTGTTTCTGACCAATTAAAATTAGTTCACGTTTCTCAAATATCAAGCACATAGATCGACAATAGCCTGATGTCAGGTTTTCCAAACAAAATTTTAGATTTTAATTCGTAGTTTCGAATTAATTTCTTTTTCATTTCAAACTTATAAAAAAAATTTCGAGCTTGTAAGAATATTTCTTTCAAAAACAGATTTTTGATTCAAAACAGTATTTTTTCAAACTTGTAATATTTTTCTATTTAGAAAATGAAATCAAAAATTTTTGTTTTCTTTAATCATATAAAATGTTTTTAAGAAATAATTTCTCAAACTTGTAATATTTTTCCACTAATTAAAAAAAATCAATTTTTTTTCAATCATATAAAAATAAATTTTTAATCTTACAACAGTAAATTTTTCCGCAAAAATATTTTTTTCAAATCAAAATAATAATAATAATATTTTTGTAACATATTGTTTTTTTCCTTTCAATCTTTTTTTTTTTTTTTCAAAAATTTTCAAACTTACAAAATAAAATTTTTTCAACTGAATCTTCAAACGAAATGATTTAATTAAATTTAAAACTCAATATCACTTTACTCTTAGTATTAATAACCAATAGCACTTAACCATTTACTCTTTGCACTCTAAGTATTAATTAACACACACGCATTACAAATAATAATAATAATGTTTAAGATACTTACAAATCATTCACTCAAGCTTTCAAATATCCATCTAGCATGTTATTGTTCATTCGTGTGAGGGAACTTGTAATAAAACTTTACTTATCAACCGAAATTATAAGCGAAAATATCGCATTTTTTTAGCACTTAATATAATCCTACAATTAACAAATTGGTTTTAACTTTGAATTTAAGAAAAATAAAAACTATTACACACTTAGTAACATATCTATCGATGTATATTATTTCATGACAAATCACAAATAGGTGAGGATCTTTTATCGATCATGTGACCAACTAAGTTAAGAAAGAGCGTTCTTATCTCATATGAGAATTTATAAGTCTTTAATATTTCTCTTTAATGTAAGTGTATTGATACGTACGAGTTTGTGTATGTGAATATAACTGTGTATTGTTTTCAAACCATTGTCATGTTTAAGCTTTACGGTTCTAATTTTGACTTTCCACTTAGCATTATTTGAAGTCCTTCGCATGTATTAAACTATAGAAATATCACAAAAATTATATTTTCATTCAGTCTTAATTACAAAACCATACAATAAGATGAAGACAACACCGATAGTATAAAGATTACTTACAAGAAAGTGCATATAAAAAATATATGTAAGAGTGATTTCAAAGTATAATCCATCAACCATATTCAACAACTCAATAAAAACACAAGTCTCTTTTAAAATGATAAACACAATTTATTCACACACACAGTAAAGACAATTAAATAAACTTACATCTTTAAGTAAAACTCTTCAAAACTTTCAAGCATATTTTTTAACATCGATTGCATCAAATAAATCAGACACATGACATTTTAAACATGGACTATCAACATTCAAAGTAACGAAGTCACGAGTCAAGTTTTCCCAATTAACATTAAAAAGAGCCTGTTCGAAAAAAGTGTCGAACTTTCGACCATTTGTTAATGATTCACATTCATGCACTCTCATGTAAAAAATGAATCCATTTTTACAACCCACACATTCTTTTTAGAAAGGTACTTTATGTTGCATATGAGCTCATCAAATAGTCACTTACGTAGAGAATCAGCCAGTTTACTAACTTCTTGTGATGTATATGTGCTGATTTTATCACATCGACAATCACAGGGATATTTTTTCTCAATTTCCGAAAGGATGTACTCTTTTAGAGTATAAGTCATAAGTTTGTCTTTGACACTACGTGAGATACAAGGGGACGCGTAACACAATTTGTCAATCTGGCTTTCCAAAAGTAGAACTCTATCAGGCATCAACTGGAACACTTCTCGTTTCAGTTTGCAACAATCTTTACACACTAACACAGATGTTACCATTCGCACTCGACTCTCCTTTTTTTTTTTTATAACAAAAGCGAAATCACGGTCTTCGATTAATTTTTGATTTATATTTTTACGTAGGCTTGAAATAAGTGATCTCCACACATCTGGTTCTAAGGAAATACCATCCATAGTTGGTCGAAAAATACCATCTTTCCCACACGTATATCTTCTAATATGCACGCGTGTACGTTTCCGAAAAGTATTCACCAAAAGTGAAAATACAATCACCCAAGTGTATCATATCATCAGGCTGTGGAGAAGCCTCAATGTTCATTTTCATGTTCGTTGCATCCCATCTGTTCATCTTCAGGCTTCAAAGTTTCAGAATGATTTTCACCAGCGTTAGTCATTCTTAACTCTCATAGGATTAGGAGTCACAATACTAAAACAACTTCCTGTGAACTTAAAAAATAAATCAAACTAGGTTTTAACACTAGCTGGTGAAGAAAAATCCTAAGTACATAGAATAAAATTTCACGATCTCTTTCAAAGCTCAGAATCACCCTGAAAATGATTCTCCAAACATCCACTATAAACCAATGAATATTCACTTTAACCAATGAGAAGTGTACATAAGTCTCTTGCTACTGACGTCATAGAATATCACACGAACTTTTGAGCAGAGTTGTGTTGTTTTCCTCAGTATTCAGATTTTTAGAAATGCCAACACTTTGACTTCCAACTTCACCCTGACCTACTACGAGTAATTTTAAGATGGTAGCAGGTTTTCACATCACATCGAATGCCGATGACGTTTTCGCATCTCGCGCATGACATGGTCAATCACGTGTAATTGATCATGTCAATTTGCATGAGATGCGAAAACGTCATCGGCATTCGATGTGATGTGAAAACCTGCTACCATCTTAAAATTACTCGTAGTAGGTCAGGGTGAAGTTGGAAGTCAAAGTGTTGGCATTTCTAAAAATCTGAATACTGAGGAAAACAACACAACTCTGCTCAGAAGTTCGTGTGATATTCTATGACGTCAGTAGCAAGAGACTTATGTACACTTCTCATTGGTTAAAGTGAATATTCATTGGTTTATAGTGGATGTTTGGAGAATCATTTTCAGGGTGATTCTGAGCTTTGAAAGAGATCGTGAAATTTTATTCTATGTACTTAGGATTTTTCTTCACCAGCTAGTGTTAAAACCTAGTTTGATTTATTTTTTAAGTTCACAGGAAGTTGTTTTAGTATTGTGACTCCTAATCCTATGAGAGTTAAGAATGACTAACGCTGGTGAAAATCATTCTGAAACTTTGAAGCCTGAAGATGAACAGATGGGATGCAACGAACATGAAAATGAACATTGAGGCTTCTCCACAGCCTGATGATATGATACACTTGGGTGATTGTATTTTCACTTTCGGTGAATACTTTTCGGAAACGTACACGCGTGCATATTAGAAGATATACGTGTGGGAAAGATGGTATTTTTCGACCAACTATGGATGGTATTTCCTTAGAACCAGATGTGTGGAGATCACTTATTTCAAGCCTACGTAAAAATATAAATCAAAAATTAATCGAAGACCGTGATTTCGCTTTTGTTATAAAAAAAAAAAAGGAGAGTCGAGTGCGAATGGTAACATCTGTGTTAGTGTGCAAAGATTGTTGCAAACTGAAACGAGAAGTGTTCCAGTTGATGCCTGATAGAGTTCTACTTTTGGAAAGCCAGATTGACAAATTGTGTTACGCGTCCCCTTGTATCTCACGTAGTGTCAAAGACAAACTTATGACTTATACTCTAAAAGAGTACATCCTTTCGGAAATTGAGAAAAAATATCCCTGTGATTGTCGATGTGATAAAATCAGCACATATACATCACAAGAAGTTAGTAAACTGGCTGATTCTCTACGTAAGTGACTATTTGATGAGCTCATATGCAACATAAAGTACCTTTCTAAAAAGAATGTGTGGGTTGTAAAAATGGATTCATTTTTTACATGAGAGTGCATGAATGTGAATCATTAACAAGGGGTCGAAAGTTCGACACTTTTTTCGAACAGGCTCTTTTTAATGTTAATTGGGAAAACTTGACTCGTGACTTCGTTACTTTGAATGTTGATAGTCCATGTTTAAAATGTCATGTGTCTGATTTATTTGATGCAATCGATGTTAAAAAATTTGCTTGAAAGTTTTGAAGAGTTTTACTTAAAGATGTAAGTTTATTTAATTGTCTTTACTGTGTGTGTGAATAAATTGTGTTTATCATTTTAAAAGAGACTTGTGTTTTTATTGAGTTGTTGAATATGGTTGATGGATTATACTTTGAAATCACTCTTACATATATTTTTTATATGCACTTTCTTGTAAGTAATCTTTATACTATCGGTGTTGTCTTCATCTTATTGTATGGTTTTGTAATTAAGACTGAATGAAAATATAATTTTTGTGATATTTCTATAGTTTAATACATGCGAAGGACTTCAAATAATGCTAAGTGGAAAGTCAAAATTAGAACCGTAAAGCTTAAACATGACAATGGTTTGAAAACAATACACAGTTATATTCACATACACAAACTCGTACGTATCAATACACTTACATTAAAGAGAAATATTAAAGACTTATAAATTCTCATATGAGATAAGAACGCTCTTTCTTAACTTAGTTGGTCACATGATCGATAAAAGATCCTCACCTATTTGTGATTTGTCATGAAATAATATACATCGATAGATATGTTACTAAGTGTGTAATAGTTTTTATTTTTCTTAAATTCAAAGTTAAAACCAATTTGTTAATTGTAGGATTATATTAAGTGCTAAAAAAATGCGATATTTTCGCTTATAATTTCGGTTGATAAGTAAAGTTTTATTACAAGTTCCCTCACACGAATGAACAATAACATGCTAGATGGATATTTGAAAGCTTGAGTGGATGATTTGTAAGTATCTTAAACATTATTATTATTATTTGTAATGCGTGTGTGTTAATTAATACTTAGAGTGCAAAGAGTAAATGGTTAAGTGCTATTGGTTATTAATACTAAGAGTAAAGTGATATTGAGTTTTAAATTTAATTAAATCATTTCGTTTGAAGATTCAGTTGAAAAAATTTTATTTTGTAAGTTTGAAAATTTTTGAAAAAAAAAAAAAAAAAGATTGAAAGGAAAAAAACAATATGTTACAAAAATATTATTATTATTATTTTGATTTGAAAAAAATATTTTTGCGGAAAAATTTACTGTTGTAAGATTAAAAATTTATTTTTATATGATTGAAAAAAAATTGATTTTTTTTAATTAGTGGAAAAATATTACAAGTTTGAGAAATTATTTCTTAAAAACATTTTATATGATTAAAGAAAACAAAAATTTTTGATTTCATTTTCTAAGTAGAAAAATATTACAAGTTTGAAAAAATACTGTTTTGAATCAAAAATCTGTTTTTGAAAGAAATATTCTTACAAGCTGGAAATTTTTTTTATAAGTTTGAAATGAAAAAGAAATTAATTCGAAACTACGAATTAAAATCTAAAATTTTGTTTGGAAAACCTGACATCAGGCTATTGTCGATCTATGTGCTTGATATTTGAGAAACGTGAACTAATTTTAATTGGTCAGAAACAGTGACATCACTTGAAAGACGTAGGCCAGGTGGTGAATAATACTAGCACGTGGGGTTTGTTATCTGTTATCGGTAAAGGGGTAGATAGCAATATTGATAAAGTCATTTTCTCAATTCGCCTCGGTGTGTGTGTGGACGATCCGAAGTGCTGTAGCATTACGGTAGTTTTTTTCAACAGCCGAGTTGATTTGCGATATCACGGCATGCGTTCTGCAAATCGACGATGGGCAGCCAGCCGTATGCAGCGATTTCAAATAAAACATGCGTGTAATTGTAATTTTGTGAGATTGAGTTATAATTAACAATCCACTTATTACAATTTCATTCACTGTTTTTAAATAACTTCGCGATAGCTGGTACTTGAGGGATTTCACCCCAAAAAGGTTAGTCTTTTGTACTTAATTTTAGTCAGTATTTAGCTATAACTTAATTTGTCAAAATTTAGATTAAGTTTCTTAATTTAACGTATAGCTGTCCATTTGAATGTATCGTTCGAAAAGGATAAAGACTAAAATAAATGATATCGATTTTGTTAAAGAAATTAGTTGTTAAAGTAAAATATTATTGGGAAAATGAAATAGCCAAAGTGATTCTAATTCATGAAGGTTGAAAATTTTGTTTTATTCTAACAAGAGTGCTTGTATGAAAAAAAAATAATAATAATAAAGTAAAACACTATGCAATAAAATGACTAAGTTAAATACTAATCAAAAAATAATTAATAGAGTTGATTAAATAAAATGTGATAAATTAAATGAAACTCTTGAAAAGCATATGTAGTGATAAAATGTAACTTGAGTGCGAAATTTGCTTACTGGAAAAAATTAAATAAGTTGATTTTTAAAATCCATGAAAATTTCTTAATGATAAGTGTTTATTAATGCTAAGAGTAAATTGATTCCAAGTTTTGAAATGAATTTCAGTAGAAGTTATTTTTCGGTAAGTCTATTTTTAAAATTTGCTGACATGAAGTTTTGATACTCGACTTATAATTTTAACATTTCTCGGGTTCTTCAATGATGTTTAACTTTTTTATGTGATGTGTTTTATTTTAGCGTAGGTAAAAATAATTAAATAAAAGTGAAATTTATAAATTGTAATGAAAATTCTGTTAATGAAATTAGTTGGTTGTAAAGTAATATTTTGGAAAAGCTGTAATGAATGATAAATAGTAAAACGCAGTAAGTAAAATAGTAAAGTATGGTAAAGTAAAATAAAATAGTCAGAGTGGATTTAATTCATGAAAGTTGAAAATTTTGTTTTATTCCATCAAGAGTGTTTGCATGAAAAAAAAAAAAAATGATTAACTTAAATATCGATGATAAAAAATAATTAATTAAATGAAATGCGATAAATTAAATGAAACTCATGAAAAGCATATGTAGTGATAAAATATAACTTGAGTGGGAAATTTGGTTACAGTAAAAAATTATTTAAGAAGATAATTTTTAAAATTCATGAAAATATTTGATAGTGATAAGTGTTAATTAATACGAAGAGTAAATTGATTGTAGATTTTGGAAAATTAAATGGATAAATGTATAAAAATAATAACGTATGTGATAATGTAAAATAATAATAATGAAAAAGAATCAAAGACGATTAAATGAATCTAAATCGTAAATGAGTTGCTATTTTAGTAAACTCAAACTAGAGTGAAAAGCATTTTAGTAGGAACATGTTAAAATCTCTTGTGCTAAGAAAAATAAATAACTTTTAAGCATAATTTTGTAACTGGAATAAATGTATGATAAAATGATTAAGTTAAGTATTAATGAAAAAGTAATTATTAGAGTTAATTAAATGGTATGTGATAAATTCAATGAAACTCTTGAAACGTATATGCAGTGATGAAATGTAACTTGAGTGCGAAATTTGCTTACTGGAAAAAATTAATTAAGTTGATTTCTTAAAATCCGTAAAAATTTGTTAATGATATGTGTTAATTACTACTAAGAGTAAATTGATTGCAAGTTTTTAAATTAAATTAGTTGGATGAAAATTGTAGACCTGATAATGTTTCGAAAAATTTGAGGTTTCAATTCCAGTCACTAATTGCGAAAAATTTCTAAGTTTAAAAATATCGGAAAAAAACGATAAAGTAAAAACAAGCGAGAAAATGATCAAACTCTAAAATATACTAAAAAAAAAAAATCGAAATCACGAAAAAATAATCTAAGTCTGAAATGCTTGAAATTAGTTAAAGACTAAAAAGTTAAGAAAATAGTTAAAGACTGAAAATAATTGAAAAACGCTAAAATAGTGAAAAAAAATCAAAGTGCTAAATGACAGGAAAAAACGTTAAAGTTTAAAATGTGTGAAAGAATATTTAAGTTAATTATTTCTTTGAAAATTTAACAAGTAAGAAAAAATATTTTGTTGTATGAAAGTCAAAAAAAAAAAATTAGTTAAGAAAATTATTTCTTCGAAATTTTTACAAGTTAGAAAAAATATTTGTAAATTTGACAAAGAAAAAAGAAATTAGTTAAGAAAATTTAACAAGTTAGAAAAAATAAAAAGGATAAAGTTTGAAATGCATGAAAAAGAAAATCAAAGTTTAAAATATATTTCAAGTCCACAAAGCATTGAAATAAATCTAAAATCTCGAATGGGTTGTATTTAAATAAATCTTTACTTAAGTGAAAACTTTGTTATTATGAAAAATAATAATAATGATTATAGTTTCAATTATGATCTGAAATTCAGTTAATGATATGCCATGATTAGTACTAAAGAGTAAATTAACTGATGGTTTTAAAATTAATTTAATTGTAATATTCGTTGTCATGGTACATATTCACATTAAGACTGAAAGAGTAATGAAAAATATAGCATAGTGGTTAGCATACGTTTTTGCTAACTCAAAGTTTGGGTGTTCGATTCCCAACTTCAACACTCTGTAAAAATAAAAATAATTAAATTCGTAGAAATAAAAAAAATAAAAATAAACCTCTCAATAGATGGCGCCATGAACGTTAAACACCGCATAAGTTAAAGCATAGCAACAGGTGTTGCCAACCGAAAACTAAAAACTCTGGTTGTCATGACAACAAGTGTTGCCAACCGAAAACCATTATATAAGGTTACAAAGAAAAAAAATAACGTTAAATTGCAAAAAAAAAAATATTCTAAGTCCGAAAACGCGGGAAAATATTTAAAAACGCGCGAAAAACCCCCGTAACCTTCTTCAAGATTCATGCGCAACCCCAAGGTCAACCCCAAGGTCGGAGGAAGTGGAGGGGGGGTCGGCAGGGGGTGGAGGGGCAATGCATTGCCCAATTGCCCCTCCTGGCGTTGAACTGTCAATTTTTACCTACTATCGAATTTTCGAAAAATCGCTTCGAGGTGACACCCTTCCCCACCCCCACCCATGCAACAAATGTTGCGTCAAATTTCATGAATATCGGCCGAACGGTTTAGACGCTGTGCGCGTCACAGATATCCAGACATCCAAACAGAGATCCGGTATCGAGACAGAGACTTTGAGCTTTGTTATTAGTAGAGAAAAGAGTTTCAATTTTTTACTTTCTTCTATATCTAATATATAGAAGAAAGTATTGGATTCGTGCAAATTTTCGAATTTCGAATTTTGACGGATTCGAACGTTTTGAGGTGTGCTGAGTCCATTTCGACTATTTTTGGAAAATGTCTGTCTGTCTGTGTGTGTGTGTGTGTCACGTCTGTGTGTGACCAGTTTTTTGTTGCCGCTCTACAACAAAAACTACCCCCATAAAATCGAACGAAATTTGGTACACATATGTGTCGCTATGTGAACTTGTGCCCATTGGTTTTTGGCGCGAATTCCTCCAAGGGGGGTGGAGCAATGGGACGTTTTTTGAGTTGCGCGTGCTTGCTATTCCTCAGGAAGTAACTGACGGAATCAAACAAAATTTAGTCCATATGTTGCCATTAACAGGAACAGGTGCTGATTCAATTTCGGTGTCAATAACTCAAACGGGGGTTGAGCTATAGAAAGTTTTTTGTCGTCAATTGTGACTGCTGTATCTCAAGAAATAATGAACGGAATGAAAGAAAAATGTATCGGCAAGTAGCCCTTAGTGGGTATAAGAGCTGATTTTATTTTGGTGTCAACAGCTAAAAAGGGGGTAGCGCAATCACCCGTTCTTTTTTTCCATTGTGAGTGCCCTATCTCAAGAAGTAATACTACGTTCTGGTTGAAATTTGGAACATATGTGTATCCATATGTAAACGGGCTTCGGTTAAATTTCGACTCCAATCGCTCCAAGAGGTGTTGATTTTTTTTTTTTTTTTGAATAAAAATAGCTTTATTAATACAACAATAAGAAAGATAAATCGTAATAGATTGTCGTCTGCGTATTTCTCGTGATTTTAATTGAATGGAAACGATCGGAAATATTATCTCAATGATTTAAAATTTTTAACTGTTGCCATCTTATGTTTGTTAACAAATAAAATATTTGTAATTAATTCAAGAAAGGCTTTTAAAATAACTTTCAATTTTCGCTCTTTGCTTTGCTTTTGCAATAATTCAAACATTGGGATGGTCGTCAAGTTTTTGCATGTGTCATTTTGTTTTTGTTGGGAATATTGCTTCCTCGTCAAGCATGGGGAGGGATCAGAAAAAAAAAAAAAAAGAAAAATATAGAAGAAAGTTTCGTGATGGCCACAACATACTAGTTTAATTTCAGTTTGTTTCTTCTTTCCTTCTTTTTTTTCTCTCGAGTATAATTTCGGAAAAGTCCTGAGTTACATGATAAAAATAAATCCATCTCATGTCTGAATCAGCTCTAAAAATGCGTAGGAATCATGGTTTATTTAACATGACATAATCCGAGTTTTTGAAAGTTGGTGCTGTCTGATTTGTAACGTCTGAATTGGCTAAACTAAAAGAAACACTAGACTCCTACTGCGAAGAATTATCAATCATCAGTCCAAAATGAGCCAAGGACTTATGCATCAATCATCTTTAGCGTCCTCGCGCAGATAGTTCAAAATCATACCGGCTGCCATGTCCAGAAATACTTTGTTTGCTGTGTTCTATCTACTAATTCATACATTTTCTCTTCTTTACTAATAATAAAGCTGAAAGTCTCTCTGTCCGGAGGATCTCTGGATGTCTGGATCTCTGTGACGCGCATAACGCCTAGACCGTTCTGCCCATTTTCAAGAAATTTGGCACAAAGTTAGTTTGTAGCATGGGGGTGTGCACCTCGTAGCGATTTTTCGAAAATTCGATGTGGTTCTTTTTCTATTCCAATTTTAAGAACAAAATTATCATAAGATGGACGAGTAAATTACGAAATTATCATAACGTGGAACCGTAACATGGGTACAAGCCAATTGGCGAGAAAATAGGCGAAAAGACCTTTTAATTTTTCTATTACGGGCAAAGCCGTGCGGGTACTGCTAGTACTTTTTATAAAATAGTCCAAGTTATGAAACGAAATTTTGAAAAAAAAAACTTAAATTAGGATTTGCTTTATGACTACAGGATATTTTCATAAAAATGCGATCAATCATTTTATATCAATTTCTTATACATATATTTTGATATTTTCTGAATTTCAATCACAACTGTCAAACTATTGAAGTTACTAATAAAGTTTTGTTTCAGTGAGTTGTGAACAAGGATGTCATCGACTGAAATCATCCCGTACATTAACTCGTTCCATTAGAATTAAAGATAGAAGTAATTCCCCACCATTTTCATTGTTTTCATCTCAACTGTTTACTCAGAAATTGACTGACAAAAATATATCAATTATCTGCATTGTTTTCTGAGATAATTCACGGAAAACACAAAGACTTCAAACAGTGATCGATATCGAATATCGTCAAATTTTATTTTTTACCTCGCAAGTCTTGTTTTTCTTCACTAATTTCAAACATTAGCATGTGGTTTCAATTACTCTGACTAATTTTACTTTTTAGTTCCTACATTTAAAGTAAAATTACTGCACATTCATCAGACCCAAAAATTAAAGGTTTTATTCGTTGAACCAGTAGCATGGGTTACATCCAGTGCGGTAATTTGTGGTGTCATCCAAGGGCGCCCATATGCAAAATTTTAAGGGGGGCTCAAAAATTTTCTCCATGATTTATCAGAATATTTTCCCCACGGAAACCAATTTCAGTACAAATTAGAGGTATTAAAATTTGACATTTTTATAACTTGTTCATTAATGGCTGGAAAAGAATTGTTTATACATTTTTGCAAAAAAAAAGCACTAAAAGCAAAGAATTTCTCATTTCTAAGGGGGGCTTGAGCCCCCTTGCCCCCTATATGGGCGCCCTTGGTGTCATGCGCTCCCCCTCCCCTCTACAAACTCAAAAAGAAAAGGGAAATAAAAAGTTTTTTTAATGTTTAAACATGAAAAAAGAAATTCTTAAATTGAATTTAGTATCAGCCCCCTCCAGAGATTGTCTTCCACCGCACGCACTACCCCCCCCCCCTCCTCCCCGTGGTGAATTCATTGCGTTTGATAGAGTAAAGGTAACCTAAAAAAAGAAACTTTGCTGAATTTAATCATTTATACGTTTCAAAATTTTTCAAATTCACTGTGGGTACCCCCCTCCCTCCCAGTGTCAATCAGCCCCCCCCCCCACCGGTGGCGACGACGCTGGTTGCACTTATAAGTTTCATTACAGTAACCTTGGAAAAGTTTTTTTTTCCCCTAACTGGTTTTTCTCATTAGCGTCGACAATTACAGGTGATTAATAGAAACAATCGTAAAAAATCGTGACGAGTAAAAATCTAATGTATTCATCCTTTTAGAAGTCAATCTGAATCTTTCGTAGGATATGCCCATTGAGAAGATATAAAATGGAGGGAGGGAAGACTTTCATTCGTGAAGCCAAGACTCCAAGTCACGTGATAGATTTAAAAGCAAAGCTTTGGAAGAAATCAGGTTTCTTTCGCTTGTTTCACGCAAAACGTGCCAGCCATTCGTCGTTGTTGAGTCACGTGACTTGGGGTCTGTGTGTCAGCTTTTGTGAAGCCAATGATTGGACTTTCCACCTCCATTAACTAATTCGTGCTCTAAGGCTATGTCAGCATCAAACTGCCTCTAAAATTATAATAGCACACCAGTGGGATCAAATTATCATATAATATTAATTATTTCGGAGAAAAAAAGAATGATAACGTAAAAAGAGTGTCAATCAGATCCAATGTACTAGTCATTTTCCGATTTGCCCGAAACCAATTTCGACAACAATTGTTTAATTTTGACAATATTGGTAATACTGCAATACATTTTCTCTAACGATATTTTACCGTTATAGGCTTAGTTTGGTGAATTGTTTTCTCCCTTTTTTGGCGAAAGATGGAAAATTGCACTTACATCATCGTCAGCGAAAATTGAAAAAATTACGCTTACATCGTCGTTATGTTTGCTTCTCTTGTGTATTCGAAATACACACCTTCTCTTTTCTAATTTTACGAATTTACAGAGATTTTTAATTTTTATTTATGGCTCGGTTTATTTATTTAGCTAATTATGTGACATAATGGAGAATTTAAAATTAATTTGACGAAATATTTTAACGAGATTTTTCATATTATTTAACAGCTCGTTTTTACTTGGCGGGGTATTTTACAATGTTTTCATTAAAAATCCACTAGAGACACAAAATAATAAATTAGGTCATCAAAAAGAATCCAAAGTTTTATTGCATATAGTTTATTACATACATATTTATTGAAAGTTAAAATAACCCTCCCAGTAAATGAAACAAGCCACGAAATGGCATTAAAAGTTTCAGTAAGAGGTAAAATAATCCGCTAATAAAATAATAGTTTAAAAAACTAAAAAAACACGCTTTCGTAGCAAAATGAACTAAAAGTGAAAAACTATCTTTGGATGATAGTAGTTGACCAATCACTTAATTTCAATGTAATACAAAAAAGCGTGGGGTGCTGTCTATTTACATTTTTGCTTGGACAACAAATGGAAGAAATTCAAGGCAACTGATTAAGAAGCCCCCCGCGCTTTTTTCGTATTACATTAAACTTAAGTGATTGGTCAACTACTATCATCCAAAGATTATTTTTTCACTTTTTAGTTCATTTTGCTACGAAAGCGTGTTTTTTTAGTTTTTTAAACTATTATTTTATTTTTCTGTTTTTTAGTCTTATGTTGGAGAATTATCAGGCAAAGTTTTTTTTTGTGCGGTATATGAAAATTTGAATCAGATTGGGACTTAATTGACGAAATTATTTATAAAACGAGTGCGAGGTAATATCTTAAAGTTAAGACAAAGGCACCCCGGTGGTAAGCTACTGTGAGACATCGATGTATGTTTGCGGAAATCATATTTATATTACTTTGAAAATTTGAGATGCATTTGAATAAAAGTTTTGTTCAACAATGGTCTGATCAGCAATGAATTTCCAATTAAAGGCTCACCTAAATTTTGGCATGAATTTAGGTAAAAACAATTATATTTCAAGTTCTAATTACCTTAGAACGTTGGAACAAATTTTGTCTGATGCAGAAAAATTAAATGTTTTTGTAGATATTTTTAAATAATTTTTGCGAGCATTTTTTTAATGTATTGTTTTAAATTTTTCCTTTTTCAAATTGTTGGGTTTATGCCAAAATATTGATTAAAATTGGAGGAAACTAACAATTAAAAGAGTTAATTAATTTGATTATAGAATATTGCATTGTCATCGGGTCTGAGGTCACGTGCCAAATTTCAAAAGAATCCGATCGCAGGAAGTGGGCGAAATTTGAGCTGCAAGATTCCGTTACAAGATACATACATACATACATACATGCAGGTGAAGCTAATAAAAGCGTGTTAAAAACTATATTAGACAACAATAAAAGCTTCATTTCATTGAAACCAAAAGACCAAACACGGCGACAACAAATGAAATAAAAATAACCGCCAAGATAAAAATATTATATGCAATATTTTGGCGTCACAAAATTTGGCAACATTACATTTCTTGCCTTTTTATATTCACATTAAAATCTGGGGGGAATTTTCACGACGTGGAACATGCCAAATTGGCGAAAACTTTTTCTATTGCTAAAATTGCGACCGCTATTGTTTGCTCTTCTAGCGTTTTGATGGAGCTTTTATTGTATTTTAATTAATTGATATATTTGTTTGGCGGATTATTTTTCAATTTAACGAGTCTCGTCGAATAACTTGTTTTTCTTAAAATGTAAACACTAAATTTTAAAAACTTCAGCAGCATTGTTTTCGGCAACGTTTGACTGGTTTGGCGAAAATTTTTAAAACGCACCAAAAGTTTTCACGTATTTTAATTATTCCACTAATTTTTACACAACACACAATTATGCCTTTTAATTCATTAAATTTCCTCATAATGCTTAAGTTTATAAAAAAATTTAACAAAAATGTGCCATCTTTTGATTTTTTAAAATTTCTATTGGCATGTTTTCCCTGGTGAATTCATTATTGTTCCAATGTAAAATGTTTTTTTTTTTCTTATAAATGATCGAAATTTCATCTTTTTTAACATACAACGTACGACTTTATGATATTAATTGTAGTACATTTTGATCATTGAGATATACTATTTTATTATTATTATTAATTAAAAGCAGAAATTAAACCAAATCAAAAAGGAAGAAAGAAAAGAAAAACAATATGAAAAAAACATTTTATTAACATACATTTTCAAACAGCAAACTTCTTTTTGAACTTGTTTGACATAGCTACTGTTTGATCGCGGATTGTATGTAATATGGCAGTCTGCCAAGTAAAGACTATTCCATCTGAATTAATCTAGCTGGGGGAGAAGGGAAAATAACGATGGGATTTTGATGCACGCGTTTTATAATGTCACTAGTGCCTTATTCATTTATTACATTCTCTAAAATAAAATAAGGGAAAACAAAAATAGTTACCATGGAAACAACAAAAAGAAAAGAAAATATTTTCATTTCGTTCAGGAACGTAAAAGCAAAGTGGTAAGCTCAAAACTTTGTTGTGAATAAATAAATCAATTAATTTTTGCCGTGAGAATATAGATCAAATATACTTTAGATTAAAAAAATGTTACTGTGAGCAAATTTTCATTTTTAACACGCTTTTATTAGCTTCACCTGTATGTATGTATGTATGTATGTAGGTATATATGTATCTTGTAATGGAATCTTGCAGCTCAAATTTCGCCCACTTCCTGCGATCGGATTCTTTTGAAATTTGGCACGCGATCTCAGACCCGATGACAATGCAATATTCTGTAATCAAATTAATTAATTAACTCTTTTAATTGGGAGTTTCCTCCAATTTTAATCAATATTTTAGCATAAATCCAACAATGTGAAAAAGGAAAAATTTTAAAAAATACATTAAAAAATACTCGCAAAAATTATTTAAAAATATCTACAAAAACCTTTAATTTTTCTGCACCAGACAAAATTTGTTCCAATGTTCCAAGGTAATTAGAACATGAAATATAACTGTTTTTAACTAATTTCATGCCAAAATTGAGGTGAGCCTTCAATTGGAAATTCATTGCTGATGAGACCATTGTTGAACAAAACTTTTATTCAAATGCATCTCAAATTTTCAAAGTAATGTAAATATGATTTCCGCAAACATACATCGATGACTCACAGAAGCTTCCCATCGGGGTGCCCATGTCTTAACTTTGAGATATTACCTCGCACTCGTTTCATAAATAATTTCGTCAATTAAGTCCCAATCTGATTCAAATTTTCATATACCGCACAAAAAAAAAACTTTGCCTGATAATTCTCCAACAAAAGACGAAAAAACAGAAAAATAAAATAATAGTTTAAAAAACTAAAAAAACACGCTTTCGTAGCAAAATGAACTAAAAAGTGAAAAATAATCTTGGGATGATAGTAGTTGACCAATCACTTAATTTTAATGTAATACAAAAAAGCGTGGGGGGCTTCTTATCAGTTGTCTTGAATTTCTTCCATTTAATGTCCAAGCAAAAATGTGAATAGACAGCACCCCACGCTTTTTTGTATTACATTAAAATTCAGTGATTGGTCAACTACTATCATCCAAAGATTATTTTTCACTTTTTAGTTCATTTTGCTACGAAAGCGTGTTTTTTTAGTTTTTTTAAACTATTATTTTATTTTTTACAAAGCAAAGGCTAAATAATAGAGAGGCAAAAGTGAAAATATGTAACAAACCAACTAACACACCTATAAACTAATAGATAGGTCCATTTGCGCCTATAAACCGGATATTAGCCTTTCCATGTAATCGATGGTCAAACAGTATTTAATGCATAAATTGTAATAAAAAAGAAATGATCAATATTCAATACTAGAAAATCGCCCGTCAAGATATAACTAAGGCCCCTATAGTAGAGGAGCCGACGCATCCGCCATTTTGGAGCAAACTTGATCCAGTGCTCCGTAGCGATAGCATTGCTGCTGATCTTTACATTTCTTTAGCATGTGTTGAATTGAGTCAAATGGGTGGTTGTTCGGCTGTAAATTGTGCAAACAGCTCCAAAAAAGGATTTCCGCTCTTCAGATTTCCAGCAGATTCAGAAAGAAAAAAGAAATGGATAATTAATAGCCCGCCAAGTGACTAGCAGCTTGGAAACGACGCCAACTGTTTCCAAAATTTCGCCAATGTTCGCCTTCGCTCTCCGATTCTCTCGTTCCCTGTTTGGCGAATGATTGCCAATAATGGTAGCTTTCCCTGCTGCACGCTTGCTCCAAAATGGCGGATGCGTCGGCCTCTCCAGTTATAGGGGCTCTAGGTATAACGGGTGAAAATTGCTTCTACATTTGAATGAAGCCGTTGCTTGTTTGGGGATATTTTGATAGTTAAAATTGTAACCCCAACTCCAGTAGATTAGCCCTAAACTTCAGTAGGTAGAGTTGACCATTTCTTCGTTTCTTCATTCCCCTGAAATGACACAGTCTTGTCAGTAAAACAGTTAAGTTACCGGATCGAGTTCAGCCTTGTCCCAATAAAAAAATTTCCTGTATGTTAAACATTACCAAAACATATTATCAAGGTATCGTACGTGGCGCGAGTTTCGATGTTGAAACACGTGTGTTACTCGATCATCGGCTATAATTTATATGGAGATTTCTAACTTTTATTTATATTTCGTGAAGCTTTAAAGTTACATTACTCAAATATTTTTTTTTTAATGTTTCATTTCAAAAATTGAAGTAAATTATCAATTTTGTTTCATTAAAATAATTTTACCGTTATTTAATTAGTGGGAGAGAAGCATCTTCCTCTGCTTATATTCATGGGTTTTTGTTTTGAAACTTATTTTTATTTATTTATTTATTTTATTTATTTATTTATTTATTTTTGAAAACAAAGTTTTCTATTATGATTTTTTTTTTTTTGCCTAAAATATCTTTTTAAGCATTTTTCTTGAGGAGGAAAAACTCCGCCTTTAAATTAGCTAGAATATTTTAGAACTCAATTTTGAATTATCACTTTGAAAATAAAATAATCTGATTTTTTTACAGTTAAAAGTTACCACAAAATTCAACAGACGTCACTGGAGTCTGACCGGATTTTTTGTTTGATTGATTTCACCCTACAACAAATGACGGAGCCTGACAGAAACATGGATCAAGTGAAGCCTTTGTTCGAGGTAAACTTTAAAATATGCTCTACTTAGTGTTTTTTTTTTTTTTTTTGAAATAAACAGAAAATTTCTAGTGATTTTCTAACTCTCGAAACTTAGACATCTTTTCCAAATTCGCAACTCCAATAAACTATAGGGGGCGCTGCAGCCACTGTCTAATGGTGGATGAAAAAGGTTAAACAAACAAATGCCGTAACTTATAACTTGCTCTGAAGCTTAGTGAATGACAGTAATTTTTCATCGTGTTTGTGGGAAGCTTTCTTTTCTATTCATCTCAAATTACATTACAATAAGAACTGTCTGAAGCCTGTAATTTACTCCAAATAAAACGAGTGAAATGGAATGTTTTACCTTTTTCTTTTGTATTGTTAATCATCACAAGGTAGCGTATTCGAGCTTTGAAGTTGCGAATTAAAGGAAAACTGAAATAAAAATATATGGGATCGTTGTTAGTTTAGGAAAAATAGTTCGTGTGCCCAAAGTTAAACATGTGTGTGTGTGTGCGCAATTCTTATCATAAAGCATGTAAAATCATCAAATGCCGAAAAAAACTGTTGAAGGAACCGGTTCGATTAGTTCTCAAGCAATTACAGACGTTTTTATTGTTTCCTTTTAACTCTTATATCATGCCTTCTTTACATTATAAGTGACCTTCCTTTACAAAACACGTGATCTTAAAAAAAAAAAAAAAAAAATCGGCACGTGTGTTGTGCCTGTTTGATGTGCCTAAATCGTATAGCTATATTAAAAAAAAAAAAAAATGCTGATTGGGGCGTCGCTCTTTTTTATGTTAAGCAAGATCAAGTGAGAAACTCTTCAGATGGGGGTTTTTGACTTTGCCTATCCAAATTAGCTCCAATAAATACAAATAAATACAAATACAAATGTGACGACCAGCAACAGGCTCTGGGCCCAGCTAGGCTGGTCCTAGTCAATTAATTAGTCCCCAATGAAGATCAATGGCCCTCTTAAAGCTATCCACTCCCTTGCTCATTACCGCCTCTTCCGGTAAGCTATTCCAAGTTCCCACGACCCTGCTAAAGTAGTAGTTTTTCCTGATTTCCAAGTTAGCCTGAGATTTAAATAGCTTAAAACAATGACCCCTTGACCTGCTTTCCCCGCAAAAATTTAATCCATTTACATCTTTCATTTTGATAAATTTAAATAACTGAATCATGTCCCCTCTGACTCTCCTTTGCTCCAGGCTATACATGTTAAGCCTATTAAGTCTGGTATCATAATCTAAATCTGAGAGTCCCCTTACTAATTTGGTTACCCTTCTTTGAACCCTTTCCAATACAAAAATATCTTTCTTCAGATAAGGCGACCAAAACTGAACAGCATACTCCAAATGAGGTCTTACTGTCCAAATGAAGAGTTACTGTCAAATAAGCTCGATAGTTCTTTAATGACATAATTGGACAGTAGAATCATTTATACTATTGAATGACTGATTTTATCGTTTATTTTTGAAAAAATAAATCGAAGAATTTCAATTAAAAAGAAATCAATAAATGCTCCTGTCTCATTGAAGACTCCTAGCTGTTACTGATATTTCTAGTAAAAAAGTAATAAGTAAAAAATAAATAATGTGAAGACATGGCAGCATGAAATCGCATTGTTAAGTGCAAAAAAAAAAAAGGAAAGAATTGCGAACTAGAAAAACTGAACTAGAAAAACACTATGAGCAACAAATATTAAGACTCAATTGCATATGGATAGTGGCCAATGGGGTCGTTTCCAAAATTTTAAAGGTATTTTTTTCTGAAAGAACATGCTTAAAAACATAGGATCTAACCATTTTTTAAATAATTTGTTTAAGTTTAATATTAAAAAAAATACTTAAATCGTTGCACTTTCATTGTTTACATTTCTTGCCGATGACATCACAAATGATGAAATGACATTCTGTGTTGCCATTCACAGGGCAAAATATTTAATTCGCATCTTTACTCACGTGTATTGGCAACGATAGGGTTGATAGCAAGCTTAGAGCGCAATTATTTATTTCGCTTCTTGATTATCATAACGTGGAAAACGCGGTACAAAATGCGCCAAATAGCATCATTTGTGACGTCATCAAGACCACGCCTTGTTTGCAGAATCGGACAGTTTAAAAAATTGAGTAAAAAATAACTGCTGGGAAAATAAAAGAATTTTCTGGGTTCATGTTTTTTTTTTTTTTTTTTTGCTTATTCTATCAATTTCAAAGAGTACTTTTGAATGAAGGAAACAACCCCACTGCAACCTGCAGAGATGTTGCTATTTGAAGCCTTTTGAATTTTGTGCATAGCTTTTGAAATATTATAACAGTAATACTAACATAAACTATTTGTATCAAATATGGAAACTAAGGCAGTATGATTAATTTACTGCAGTTCAATCAATTCCTTTAAAAAAAATGCATTGTATCAAACTCATCGTACTCGATTCTTCAGTTACTTGTACAAACCATCGTACTCTTTCGGTACTAAGATTACTCCAAATCTTTGCCAACTAATTATTTAGCTAATTTAGAGCCTTTAATTCAAACGTGTTTTTGCAATTGGATTGACGAAGAACCGATTTATCTCAAAAATAATTGTTAGTAGCTTTCAATTGTGTGAAAATGGTCTAGTTCAGCAATTCTTAATCGGTGGTCCGGTGGATCGGCACTAGTCTTCAGAACAATTTTACCGGAGCTCAGACATTTTTGTTAATTGAAAAAAATTTCTTTACCGGAAAAAAAATAGTAAAAGAAAGCACCAAAATAGTAATATCTTAAACGACATCTATTACGTGAGTTTTGTGATTAATTTTCATTCGTTTCTATGATTGAATCATGTTACTTATGAAAAAAAAATTACACTAAGTACTTATTTTAAAATTAGCATTTAATTTTTTTTTTGCAATAGATTTTAACAATGAATAAAATTTTATAAATTCATTCAGTATTCAGTAAATTACCGCCCATTAGTCAGGGCGAAAGCAAAATACGTGAAATACACCGCCAGCTCATGCCATTTCCAGCCGAGGACTGCAGTTTCGTGCTTATTAGCACTCATCAGCCCGGCATAGGAAAGTGACTTTTCTCCGCACGCACCCCACCTCTTAGCCGTAGGCCTTAGGTTCCACCGCCCGGGGGGTCCGCGTAGCGGGCCCCCCGCACGGCTGAGTGCGGCGGTGCATAGGAAAGTGACTGAGCTGGAGATGGAAAACCTCTTAAGGAAGCCAAGAGTGCGAAACAAACTGGTAGCTAATATAGAATTAGTAGACCAGACGAGTGACCGAAGCAATGGTTCGGTTCAACTCGAAGATTGAACGCGAGGCAAGGTATATTCAGTAAATTACCGCCCATTAGCCAGGGCTAAAGCAAAAATACGTGAAATACACCGCCAGCTCAGTATTTTTATTATTTTGTAAATAAGGAAAAAAAGACACTAAGCCTTTCACAAAAGTGTTTAATGGTCCCTCGAGACGAAAGTTTTAGTATTTCTTTCTTTCTTTTTTTTTTTGAGCAATTACAATTGCTTATTGTTCTCACTTGACCGTCCTTGATGTTGTGGTTCCTTTTTCAGCTTGGACCAGGGGCCTCTGCAGCACAACCGCCCACCAGCGCAGCTCCTCTGATCCTAAGCACTGTCCCCCAGAATCCACTTCTGCGTCCATGTGTCTGTCCTACACACGCATGCTCATACACATACACTCACACACGCGCGCGCCTCTACACACATACACACGCCTACGTGCACACACGTAAGCCAACACACACACACTCAACTATACACACGTGACCACCCAAGATTAGGGACATAATTGAAGGGGGGAGGAGAGCCGTTTCTAGAAACAATAACTCCAATGAGTAGCGTCTTGTCGCAACTCGTGATTGCGAAAAACATAATTTGAATTCAAAGTTCCAGAATTCAAATTACAGTTGATTTTGAAAAATGGGTCACAGATCTTTTTTTTTTTTTTTGCTAAAAGCAAAAAAGAAAAAGGAAAAAAAGTGGGAAAAAACTCACCGGTTTGTAAAAGAAATCATGTTTTTAACAGTCGGTAAATGCAAGGTTTCTTTTTTGAAAAAAAAGAAGGGGGGGAGAATAAGGGGAAGGGACATTACCGGTCCACAATTTTTTTGGAAAAGCTCGTTCCGGTCCGCGGGTCAAAAAAGGTTTAGAAACGCTGGTCTAGCTAATGTACAATGAAATATTAAATTGAAATTTATCTGAAAAAAAATAATAATTAGCCTTTTACAGTGCAAGTTATTTATAAAACATAGAGAATAAATCAAAAAAGTTTCATCCTTGATGTTTCAAAATTGTTTTTCATAAACTAGATTTAATTTTAACCATAAACAAAGCGAAATTTTGTCTACGAAGAGTTTTCCCCCTTCTTTTCAAAAGAACAAGTGCAATAAAATCTACCTACTTTCAACACAAGCTTCTTCTTAAATAATCTTCCTCTTACGTAACATTAATTTAATAGAAACTTCAATGCAAATTTCAATGGACAACCTAAAGTATTTCGCTCAACACTTAATTAATGCAGATTTGACGTTATCCTCGTCTTTTATCAAATGATGAGTCATTGACAAATGATGGAAATAAGAAAGTTACGCTTCGTGCTTCAAAAGCATCATAGAATTATTAACTTAGTTACAGGAAAAAATCAAACGTTTAAGAAAGTTGCATAATCGACTGAAAAGAAAGTTGTCATCACAACTCATGCATCTGATTGCATAAGACTGCTGCATCTCACTGATGAACAAAAATTTGTTTCTGAAGTGGAAAATTAGTATGGTTACCGAGTGAACAAAAGTTAGTTTAGATTGATTAGATGTTAGAGACCAATGAAATCCAGTGCAACAAATAGAGATCTCAAAACTAATATTTTAAACTAAATTGTTACGAGCCTCATTTTTTAATTCCTTTTACAAACTAGTATGTTGTGGCCATCACGAAACTTTCTTCTATATTTTTTCTTTTTTTTTCTGATCCCTCCCCATGCTTGACGAGGAAGCAATATTCCCAACAAAAACGAAATTACACATGCAAAAACTTGACGACCATCCCAATGTCTGAATTATTGCAAAAGCAAAGCAAAGAGCGAAAATTGAAAGTTATTTTAAAAGCCTTGCTTGAATTAATTACAAATATTTTATTTGTTAACAAATATAAGATGGCAACAGTTAAAAAATTTAAATCATTGAGATAATATTTCCGATCATTTCCATACAATTAAAATCACGAGAAATACGCAGACGACAATCTATTACGATTTATCTTTCTTATACTAGTTGCATTAATAAAACTATTTTTATTCGCAAAAAAAAAAAAAAAAAATCAACACCTCTTGGAGCGATCGGCGTCAAAATAGAACCAAAGCCTGTTTACATATGGATTCACATATATTCCAAATTTCAACCAGAACGTAGCATTACTTCTTGAGATAGGGGCACTCAAAATGGAAAAAAAGAACGGGTGATTGCGCCTGCCCCCCTTTTTAGCTGTTGACACAAAAATAAAATCACTTCTTATACCCACTAAGGGCTACTTGCCGATAAATTTTTCTTTCATTCCGTTCATTATTTCTTGAGATACAGCAGTCACAATTGACGACAAAAAACGTTCTATAGCTCAACCCCCGTTTGCGTTATTGACACCAAAATTGAATCAGCATCTGTTCCTGTTAATACCAACATATGGACCAAATTTTGTTTGATTCCGCCAGTAACTTCCTGAGGAATAGCAAGCACGCGTAACTCGAAAAACGTCCCATTGCTCCACCCCCCTTGGAGGAATTCGCGCCAAAAACTAATGGGCACAAGTTCACATAGGGGGCACATATGTGTACTAAATTTCGTTCGATTTCATGCGGTAGTTTTTGTTGTAGAGCGGCCACAAAAAACTGGTCACACACAGACGTGACACACATACATACACACACACATACATACATACACACACACAGACAGACAGACAGACATTTTCCAAAAATGGTCGAAATGGACTCAGCACACCTCAAAACGTTCGAATCCGTCAAAATTCGAAATTCGAAAATTTGCACGAATCCAATACTTTCTTCTGTATATTAGATATAGAAGAAAGTAAAAAGGAAGTATGTATTGTATTCGCGAAAAAATTTGCACTCAAAAAATTGACCTTAATTTCTATTTTGCTAACCCCCGAATGAATGTTGAGTTTTTTTTGTTTTTGTTTTTTTTTTCGACCCGAATCACACGTGGATAAGTGCCTAAGAGTGTATAGACACGCGAAATATCCATTTTGACGATTACCGAGTGAATTACAACGAGTTTTCTCTCTTGACGTCTGTATGTACGCATGTACGTGCGTATGTGTGTCGCATAAACTCAAGAACGGAATGACCTAGAAAGTTGAAATTTGGTACGTAGACTCCTAGTGGGGTCTTGTTGTGCACTTCTCCTTTTGGTTTCATTCGGGTGTTTCTAAAGGGGTCTTTTGCCCCTTTTTTGGGGGGAAATCATTGTTAATTTCAGTGTTAACTCAAGTGGTGTTATAATTTGGCGGACACTTGGCGATATATCGCCGGTATTTTGGTCGCCAATTTTGTCGCCAACTTAGGGACAAACTTGGCGATTTTTTTTAAAATCTGATTTCAATTTGGCCATTGTTTGTGATATTTAGAGAGTAAACTATTGAATCACATGAAAAATGCCAGTAATTTAGAAATGACATTAAATTGGAGTAAAAGGAAGACATGTGATGCACACATCAGCTCGCTTTTTTTCGAATTTGAAATGCCACAAAGATATCTATTTTGATATAATTTGCTATCAAAAAGATAAAGAGTTCATTAATATTGCTGTTGCGATTATTGTTAATACTATTACTACTACTACTATTTTTTAATTTTTTTCATTTAAATAAAGAATTTTAGTTCTTCAATGTCTAATTTCTTTAAGATGATAATTGTTCTGTAGATTACTTTTATTTCCCTGTACGAAGTAAAAGAAGTACCTATTGTGTTCATGGAAAAGTTTGCACTGAAATTTCATCAACAATTTCCATTTTAGTCACCATTGAATCATCTTAGACTTCAGATTTCGGCACGTTCATGAGGAGGAATATTTAGGCTACCAAAATATTTATTTTGATCATCCCCAAGCTAGTTACAAGGATTTTTCTCGTGTCGTCAGTTGACGACAGATTTTTCTCGTGTGGTCTTTTGACGACAGATTTTTTTCGTATCGTCTGAATGTGTGCATGTACAGACGTACGTATCTCGCTCAATTCCAAAACGGTAAGCTGTAGATAGTTGAAGTTTCATACACTTGGTCTGTGTCG
Source organism: Uloborus diversus (assembly GCF_026930045.1). NCBI lineage: Eukaryota > Metazoa > Arthropoda > Arachnida > Araneae > Uloboridae > Uloborus > Uloborus diversus. The sequence goes on from NC_072731.1 coordinate 259,194,512, forward strand.
AGTCTGATTTCACACCTTCCTTTTTGGTTACAATCGGATGTTTCAAATTGGCTCTTTACTAGTTCAGCAACTCAAAAGCTTTGAACATCAGTGCCTAGAGGAGAAATTGAAACCTTTTTATCAAAAAAATAATAACACTACACTTTAAATCTTCAGGCACGTTTTGAACATTTTTTGAACTCGAACACTTGTTTCCATAAAATACACCGCCATTTCCATTTTGAAAAAACTTTCAAGCATGCTTTTGGAACAGTTTTCAAAGCACTTCTGAGCAGGGCCCGACTAGCTAAAAGTGAGGCCCTAGGTCCACATTAATTTGGAGGCCCCCTGAAGACTATGCTGTGTTTGATTTACATTTTTAAAGCACGAATGCACTTTTGGAGGCCTCTTTGTCTAATCACACAACTATGTATAAATCACTTATGTGCATTTATGAATCCCCTTTGGTCATAATCGTGACCAAGTAAATTTGTTACTGGCAGAATGATAAAAAAATTCCCTTTTAAAGATTTTTTTTCTAATTAATAAGTCATATTTTTTTAAAAAAATAAATGTATTTTTCATTTCGTTGCAATGTTATGCAAAATTTGTGGGGCCTCTTAGGAACATGGGGCCCCAGGCCTAGGCCTACTCAGCCTGAGTGGTAATCAGGCCCTGCTTCTGAGAACATTTTTCAGAACACTTATTTGTTTCAGCACACTTCTTAAACACTTTTGGTGACAAATTTAACAGCATTTTTGAACACTGACACGTGTCCTTTTTTGAGAACCCTTTGAAGCACTTTTTGAAACGCTTGTGGAACACTCAACTTTTTCCAAATATGTTATATTATTAACTAGTTTTTTCTGTTAATTTTACAGAAATCTCTCGGGGCAGACGTCAGCTGCTGGACAGCCTATTGGTCAATCTTTTACCAGGGATGACCGTCTTTTATAAACGCGTTCACGGCGCCAATCCACAGTAATTCATAACAAAATTTCTAGTAATACTAGCTGAGTCATCCGGCTTTGCACGGTTTATCTCGAAAATAAAAGTTATGTCAAGTGACGCGTGTTCAACAATCAGGCTTTTGAACAAAAAAAAAAAAAAAAATCGGTAAAATTTTGCGGCAGATTTCGGAAAAATAACCAAAAAGTAAACATTTTAAATCCCCCGATTACAGGAGAAGCCTTTAAAACAAAACCCAGAATTTTATTTGTTCATATTCAAGACAAAAAAGGGCAACAGATCTTTCGTCTCAATGATTTTCTTTACGCTATAAATTTTAATAAAAGCATTGTTGTGGAAAGTTGAGATAAAGCACTGAATAATAATTTGAATGGGGGAAAACCCTTCGAAAAATAGGGATTTTGTGTTGAAACCTGAGCATCATAATTAATAGTTTTTAATTGATATCCCCGCTAATTATTATCGGAGTGTGGTTAATAGCCAAATATAAAGACGGGAAGATTACGTGTCCATCGATACTTGGTTCGATGGTTATTTCACTGTCGTTCGGGAGAAGAAACTTGGACATAGATGACTACATAGGTACATACATAGATACATGCGCTCAAGTTTTAATTATTTAAGATTATATTGAGAGATTCCATTGACTGGTAGTTAAAGACAGCTGTTGAAATTATATTTGTTCGAAATAAAGCGATGATTTCCAAGTGAACCTAAATGTCTACTCTCAAATGGACCCCATATATGTTCTCAAATTCTATCCCGATCGAATTAACAGTTGTGTTTGTGTTTTATTTTTCTCAAAAAGCTTAGTTAAATAATGATTAGATGGTAATAATTTTTGATTAAAAAGTTTACGCTTGAAACACTAGTGATCGTTTTTTTTTCTTTGGGACAATGCCAAAAAGCTTTCAAAAGCACATTCCATAAATATTCTAAGGAACACCTTTACCTTCCTGTAGTTTGAGGTAAAACTGATATTTAATTATCTATCAAATTTAACACATTCTGAATAGATTTGGAGCACATATAAGAACACTTTTTACTTAACGGAGCATATTTCAGAACTTTTTTCTTTTTAACAGAGCACACTTCAGAACACTTTCTTTTCTACGGAGCAAATTCGGAACACATTTTAGTGCATATTCAGGCGACTGGACACTTTTTCCAAATAAAAGTGTCTCAACCGTGTTTACATTGTGTACTGGGAGTTTGTAGAGTGAAAATTATTTTTTGAACCAAAAATTTTTAAAAACTGTAGTTTCTGTTGTTAATGTTCTTATCTCGACGAAGTCAGACACGATTCGAAAGAATTTTGACCCCAGGAATGCCAAGAACAAAAAGAACATCAGAATAACGTGCCCGCCTTTCTTACTTTCAGATGTAAGATTTTTGCCTCTGTGATGGCGAATTTTTTTTCTCTCTTGCATCTGAAAGGAATCTCCACATGCGCCTTCCAGCGTCAGTTGTCTCTTTCAAGGCCACATCAAGAAGAAGCAGTCATCGACATCGAACAAGTGAAATAAATAAATAAAACGAAGTTTCTTTGCCATCGATAATTGTCACTGGAGATCAAATTTGAAACGAGGAAACTTGCCATGAAAACAGATGAAGCAATTATGTGGAATCGCGTGGTTTTAATTCATTATTATTGTGCTTCTATTTGGTCAATTACAAAAAACAAAAATCAAAATGCGCCTCAATGAAAATCATGTTATTGAAAATAAAGAATTTCTTTTAAGATTCTCAAATTTTCACAGTGTTCTTTAAGCAGTGGCGTACCTAGCAAGGGTGGGAACTGGGGCGGTAGTTCTTGTTGTCCCCCCCCCTACAGAAGTAAAAGAGAAAAAAAACCTAAATTTTTATTTGAAAACATGAAATTCATGCAATTTTCAGGAAGCAACTGTATTTGTGTTAGAACGAAACTTTAAGTGGGCTAATGTAAAAAATCAAATTAAAATGGGGGGTTCGGGGGTTGCCCCCCCCCCCTCCTCCGGAAATTTTTTACATTTGTCGTCTTAAAAATTTATTTTAGCTTCATATTTTTATAAACTCCGAATTTAGCTTTGGGTGTCACCCCCCAGACGGGTGACACCCGGGTGGACTGCCGTTCCCCCCCCCCCTGTAGTGACGCCACTGCTTTAATAAAATTTGAGTTGAACAAGGAAAGAGTAAAACTCCTTGGAGAGGAATTATATAGAGGTGAGCTATAATGAGTGAGAGGAGAACTGTGTGAATGCAAGTAATATATTTAATTTTTTCAAGAAGTACTTTGCCCGACGGTTTTCCGCTTTACATTTTTTACAAAAAAATAAAAAGAGGCTCCTTCCTTTGTTTTTATAAAAGTTGATTTTATATCAATCGCAGTTTTGTTGAGAATGATTTTTTTTTTTTTTAGTGAGGAACTATTGAAGCACCATAAAGCAAATAATGTAAGTTAAAAAATTAAAAATTTAGAAACGAGTTGTATAAATTGTTGAAGAAACTGACATTTGTTTTGGGGCAAGAGATGGCACGAGAGCCCTGGTAGGTGCTGCTGTACAGAATGACTTTAAAAATATTTTTCAATGAAATGACGCATGATTTGAACTTTAACGTATTTTACTCAAAACTTTATTTAAAATTATTATTAATTAAATTAACATTATTAATATCTAAAAGAATTGTGGCATGCAAAAGAATTGTGCGCATTTAAAACTTGAATTTAAAGTAAAAGAAATGAGATTATAAGATCAAGAAACACCAAATTCACATTCTGTTTGTTAGAGGCAGTCTAACCACGAATGGGGTCGTTTCCAAAATTTTAAAAGTATTTTTTTTTTTCTGAAAGGGCATACTTAAAAACATAGGATCTGACCATTTTTTTAAATAATTTGCTTAAGTTTAATATTTGAAAAAAAAAAATACTAAAGTCGGAACTCTTTCATTGTTTACGGCTTCTGCCGATGACATCACAAATGAGGAAATGCCATTCAGAGTTTCCATTCACAGTGCAAAATATTTAATTCGCATCTTTACTCACGCGTATTTGCAACGATATGGTTGATAGCAAGCGTAGAGCGCATTTTTATTTCGCTTCTTGATTATCATAACGTGGAAACGCTGCAGAAGGATGCGCCAAAGAGCATCATTTGTGACGTCATCAAGACCACACCTTGTTTGAAAAATCGGGCATTTTAAAAAATTAATTAAAAAAGTAACTGTTGGGAAAATTAAAGTACTTTCTGGGTCCATGTTATTCTTTTTTTTTTTTGAGCAACCACGATTGCTTATTGCTCTCATTTGACTGTTTTGATTTTATTTTCCCACCACCTCCCTCTGCCAGCACCACCGTCGCGTCGACCGGCCTCACGATGCTGCTCCTCTTCCGAAAACCGTCTCCAGGTTGCGTCCATATCCTACACTTACACGCATACACTCACACACCTACACACACTCATGCCTGCGAACAGACACAAACACACATTCCTACACACACACATACGCACACTCATGCCTGCACACAGACACACTCCTACACACACACATACACACACTCATGCCTGCGCACAGACACATACACATACCTCTTACACAAAACACACATGCCTACACACACACATACACTTACCCCCCCCCCACACACAAACAAACATACCCCCTCCTCCCACACGCACAAACACACACGTCTACATACCACATTCCTACACACACACATACGCACACTCATGCCTGCACACAGACACACTCCTACACACACACATACACACACTCATGCCTGCGCACAGACACATACACATACCTCTCACACAAAACACACATGCCTACACACACACATACACTTACCCCCCCCACACACACAAACAAACATACCCCCTCCTCCCACACGCACAAACACACACGTCTACATACCACATTCCTACACACACACATACGCAAACTCATGCCTGCACACAGACACACTCCTACACACACACATACACACACTCATGCCTGCGCACAGACACATACACATACCTCTCACACAAAACACACATGCCTACACACACACATACACTTACCCCCCCCCCCCCCACACACACAAACAAACATACCCCCTCCTCCCACACGCACAAACACACACGTCTACATACCACATTCCTACACACACACATACGCACACTCATGCCTGCACACAGACACACTCCTACACACACACATACACACACTCATGCCTGCGCACAGACACATACACATACCTCTCACACAAAACACACATGCCTACACACACACATACACTTACCCCCCCCCACACACACAAACAAACATACCCCCTCCTCCCACACGCACAAACACACACGTCTACATACCACATTCCTACACACACACATACGCAAACTCATGCCGGCACACAGACACACTCCTACACACACACATACACACACTCATGCCTGCGCACAGACACATACACATACCTCTCACACAAAACACACATGCCTACACACACACATACACTTACCCCCCCCCCCCACACACACAAACAAACATACCCCCTCCTCCCACACGCACAAACACACACGTCTACATACCACATTCCTACACACACACATACGCACACTCATGCCTGCACACAGACACACTCCTACACACACACATACACACACTCATGCCTGCGCACAGACACATACACATACCTCTCACACAAAACACACATGCCTACACACACACATACACTTACCCCCCCCCCCCCACACACACAAACAAACATACCCCCTCCTCCCACACGCACAAACACACACGTCTACATACCACATTCCTACACACACACATACGCAAACTCATGCCGGCACACAGACACACTCCTACACACACACATACACACACTCATGCCTGCGCACAGACACATACACATACCTCTCACACAAAACACACATGCCTACACACACACATACACTTACCCCCCCCCCCACACACACAAACAAACATACCCCCTCCTCCCACACGCACAAACACACACGTCTACATACCACATTCCTACACACACACATACGCACACTCATGCCTGCACACAGACACACTCCTACACACACACATACACACACTCATGCCTGCGCACAGACACATACACATACCTCTCACACAAAACACACATGCCTACACACACACATACACTTACCCCCCCCCCCCCACACACACAAACAAACATACCCCCTCCTCCCACACGCACAAACACACACGTCTACATACCACATTCCTACACACACACATACGCAAACTCATGCCGGCACACAGACACACTCCTACACACACACATACACACACTCATGCCTGCGCACAGACACATACACATACCTCTCACACAAAACACACATGCCTACACACACACATACACTTACCCCCCCCACACACACAAACAAACATACCCCCTCCTCCCACACGCACAAACACACACGTCTACATACCACATTCCTACACACACACATACGCAAACTCATGCCTGCACACAGACACACTCCTACACACACACATACACACACTCATGCCTGCGCACAGACACATACACATACCTCTCACACAAAACACACATGCCTACACACACACATACACTTACCCCCCCCCCCCCCCCACACACACAAACAAACATACCCCCTCCTCCCACACGCACAAACACACACGTCTACATACCACATTCCTACACACACACATACGCACACTCATGCCTGCACACAGACACACTCCTACACACACACATACACACACTCATGCCTGCGCACAGACACATACACATACCTCTCACACAAAACACACATGCCTACACACACACATACACTTACCCCCCCCCCCACACACACAAACAAACATACCCCCTCCTCCCACACGCACAAACACACACGTCTACATACCACATTCCTACACACACACATACGCAAACTCATGCCGGCACACAGACACACTCCTACACACACACATACACACACTCATGCCTGCGCACAGACACATACACATACCTCTCACACAAAACACACATGCCTACACACACACATACACTTACCCCCCCCCCCCACACACACAAACAAACATACCCCCTCCTCCCACACGCACAAACACACACGTCTACATACCACATTCCTACACACACACATACGCACACTCATGCCTGCACACAGACACACTCCTACACACACACATACACACACTCATGCCTGCGCACAGACACATACACATACCTCTCACACAAAACACACATGCCTACACACACACATACACTTACCCCCCCCCCACACACACAAACAAACATACCCCCTCCTCCCACACGCACAAACACACACGTCTACATACCACATTCCTACACACACACATACGCAAACTCATGCCGGCACACAGACACACTCCTACACACACACATACACACACTCATGCCTGCGCACAGACACATACACATACCTCTCACACAAAACACACATGCCTACACACACACATACACTTACCCCCCCCCCCCCCCACACACACAAACAAACATACCCCCTCCTCCCACACGCACAAACACACACGTCTACATACCACATTCCTACACACACACATACGCACACTCATGCCTGCACACAGACACACTCCTACACACACACATACACACACTCATGCCTGCGCACAGACACATACACATACCTCTCACACAAAACACACATGCCTACACACACACATACACTTACCCCCCCCCCACACACACAAACAAACATACCCCCTCCTCCCACACGCACAAACACACACGTCTACATACCACATTCCTACACACACACATACGCAAACTCATGCCGGCACACAGACACACTCCTACACACACACATACACACACTCATGCCTGCGCACAGACACATACACATACCTCTCACACAAAACACACATGCCTACACACACACATACACTTACCCCCCCCCCCACACACACAAACAAACATACCCCCTCCTCCCACACGCACAAACACACACGTCTACATACACACACACACACTCGTGATTGCGAAAAACATAATTTGAATTCAAGATGTCAAAGTTTTTTTTTTTTTTTTTTTGTTTGCTTATTTTACCAATTTCAGTGACTAAAAGTACTACTTTTGACTTGAAGGAAACAACCCCATTGTATGGAATTGGCAAACGTCCAGTTAAGACGAGCTTATCTGAACGAAGGGAAAAAGTAAAAATTTGATGCACGTGTTCCGCTCATTTCAATGTGACCCAGCTTAATTTAGAGGCTAACATACATCTGCAAAAGCTGACACCCCTGAAAACTAATAGATGCGTCCATTTCCGCCTTCAAACCGGATATTTGCCTTTCCATACAATCCATAGTCAGACAGTACACGCTTACTTGCACCCAAAAATAACATTTATAATTTCATTTAATTCTGCCAAACAGGCATTTGAATTTTGCGTGACTAATATAAAGGTAATAAAGTTATGTCTTTTGTTTCATTTTCCTTAATCTGTGCTTACAGAATTGCATTTGAGAACTTCTAGAAAATATTGTGTGAAAACACGAAAACGAAAAGTATTTTGGCACTTTCTCATTTCTTCAGAAGTTGTATTATTCTAAAATATAAGTGGTTTTTTAACAATAATTCAAGCAAAGTTTTTATACTCCTGTTTTATGGACGAGGAAAATGTCCATTACATTAATTCCATCTTTCAAGGTATGCTCTCTGGATTGCTTCATGTTATATTTTGAAAGTTTCACCAGTAAAACCAGGATATGTAAACTGCAGAACTTTCCAGAAAATAAAGAAATCGAACGTTTTAATGACGAGTCAAAGAACAAAATTAGAAAAAGTAGCAAAATGATAAATTGAAATAAAATTAATTTATATAAAGTGAAGAACTACAAATAATGACGAATAAACTTTTAAACGAAAACAGAAAACTTTTATGTTACCATTGAAACGAATGGGATCGTTTCAAAAATTTTAAAAGTATTATTTTCTGAAAGAGCATTCTTAAAAATATAGGATCTGGCCATTGTTTAAATAGTTTGTTTAAGTTAAATATTTTTTTCAAAATTATTAAATCGGTACTCTTTCATTGTTAAAGTTTCTGCCGATGACATCACAAATGATGAAATGCCATTCACTGTTGCCATTCGCAGAACATAATACTTAATTCGCTTCTTTACTCACGTGTACTGGCAACGATATGGTTGATAGCAAGCGTAGAGCACAATATTTCATTCACTTCTTGATTATCATAGCGTGGAATCGCGGGATACAGATGCGCGAAAAGTGCATCATTTGTGACGTCATAAAGACCACGCTTTGTTTGAAAAATCGGACATTTTAAAAAATTAATTAAAAAATAACTGTTGGGAAAATAAAAGTATTTTGTGGGTTCATGTTTTTTTTTTTTTTTTTTTGCTTATTCTATAAATTTCAGTGACAAAAAGTACTACTTTTGACTGAAGAAACAACCCCATTATGTTTTCGTTTCTTTTTATGTATATAAAAACATTATACCAATTTTTATTGTGTGTGTGAGCTTTTTTTTTAAGCAATCACGATTGCTTATTGCTTTTATTTGACTGTTTTGAGGTCCTATCATTTTATTTTCCCGCCAGCATCCTCTGCAGCATCACCGTCGACCGGCCGCCTCACGATACTGCTCCTCTAGCGAAACCCATCTCCAGTTTGCGTCTATATCCTACACATACACGCACGTACGCACATAAACACGTACACACACATAAATACGCCTACACACATAAACAAACACATACACACACTCAAACACATACATACACACACGCATACATACAGACACCTACACATACACCTACACACAACTACCCACACACTCATGCCTGCACACAGACACAAACACATATGCCTACACACATACACATCCCCCCACACACAAACACACATAAACACACAATTCAAGAGGTCAAAATTAAAATCTTTTTTTTTTCTGCCTGTCACTTATTTTGCTTACTGCACAAGGGGTTCACCAATTTCTTTCGTATTTTGGAAAGGGTTCGCAAGGAGAAAAAGGTTGGGAACTGCTGCTTTAGAATAACATTTCAGGGAAACCCTTCCTTGTGGATCAAAACTTTAAATAGCCCATTCACATCCCTTTACTTCTCACCAACTCGATTGTTCTTTTCTAGATACCTGAAACTTTTCCTTCAGCTTATCGTAATTGATTACCGCTCTCTCAGCATGTTAATTTGTGCTTTCTGACACTTTGGATGCAGTCATTTTCTTTGTCTAAAAATCTGAATATTTATCACCGAATTTCATTCATCTCTTTCCCTTTAGTGCGTGGTGTTGATTAGTTCACGAAGTTTTCCTTCAGTCTTCTCTCTGCTGTAGGACTTTCTTTTGTCCAATAGCTTGATTAAAGAAAAGTCAGGACGTTTAAGGTCACTTGCTCACCAGGAATCCACGCCAATAGTGAAAGCATAGACATCACATAGTCCATTTAAGAGACCATCGTTCTGGCGCACTTTTTTTTAAAAAACCATTGTCCTCGACTGTCTATTATAAATATAACTTTGTCGTGTTGTGTGAACTGAGTACGGGGACACCTCGATCGAAGGTCACGGGAGGTCACTGCGATCACAAAACATTTTTTCCTTTTTCAGCTAGGAGTCGTTTCCGAAATTTTAAAAGTTTTTTTTCCGAAAGAACATGCTTAAAAACATGGGATTTGACCATTTTTTAAATAATTTGACAAAGTTTAATATTTTTAAAAAAGTATTTCAATCGGTGCGCAGATTAAATTTCATTTTTTACGCTTCTGCACATGACATCACAAGTGATGAACCGCTATTCACTGATGCAGAGCACAATATTTAATTCGCATCTTTACTCACATGTACGTGCAACGATATAGTTGACAGCAAGCGTAGAGCGCAATATTCAATTCGCTTCTGAATAATCATAAACTGGAAACTCGGTAGACAGCAAGTGTAAGTATTCAGCGCGCCAGTGGAGTATGCGCCAAAGTTCATCACTTGTGAGGTCATAAATACCACGGCTTGTTTGAAAATTTAACTAAAAATTAAATGTTTCGAAAATAAGATTTTCTTTTCTCCATGTTTTTTTTTTTTTTTGGATACCCCGGGCAAAGCGAATTTTGCCTATAACTCCCAAATAATTAGTTGGCCGGCAGCCGCGTTGTCATAGCAACGGTCGTCTGTCGCCGCTCCGTGTGCGGCAAACATGTCGAGAGGAGTTCGCGTCACGCGACGCCAGTGACCGAACAAAGTATGTTTTTTGGAAAACCGAATTAGTTTACAGAGGTTAGTGTTTCATTTATAACTTTAATACTGTTTGTGACATGTTCCTTGTTATGAGTAGGATTTGATGTACGATTATGTAGCTTTCAACTCTCCGTAGACGACGAGTTTAGATGCTCTGGTTTTTTAGTAATTTTTAGTAACCTCAAAAATGTACATGAAGGGCAAAGCGGATAGGGCAAAGTGAATACCATATTCACTTTGCCCAGTTATGACAAGTCACTTCATCCGAACCTGGAAGTCCTTCGATATTAAGATCTCAAGACAATACTACCACTGAAGACTCTCCTTATACTACCATGGGATCTGAAACAACAGAATAAATCCAAGGCAATGATGTTCCCGCCGCTTCACCAAAAACTGAATGTTTTAAGAACTACTACAGTCCTTCAGTTTTACTACCTACTCCTCAGCCTGTTAAACCAATAACAATATATAGACAAAAACTACAGAGATCTACACTCCAGACAAGTACTCCAGTAAAGGACAATCAGAGACAAAAATTTGAAAAATCAAAAAAGACTGTCATGAAGTAACTAGATGATGTTTCGACTAAAGCTTCTCAGAAGACTATTAAAAAGACGAAATATCAAAAAGACTAATCAAAAATCTCTGCTACAAAACATAGGACTGCATAAGAGAATGATAAGAAGAAGGAAGTAAAGAAATTTGATGATGTAACGTGCATTTTCTGTGATGAAATGCTCATTGAAGAAGATGATCAGCCAATGGAAAACAGGATACAATGTCGTATTTGTCCTCAGTGATGTCATAAAGAGTGTTCAGTATTCGAAAATGGTAATGATTTTGTTTGTGATAACTGCAATGATTAGTATTGTAGAAGAAAAATGTTTTTGTTTTTACTATGCTCCTAAATTTTGTATGTTGACTTTTTTTTTAAAAAATTCTTTGCTTGTTACAATAATTACTGCAATAATTAGTATTGTAGAAAAATGCTTTTTAATACAAACGTTTAATTTTCAATGCTTATTTTATTCTTAAGTTCAGTTTTTTTTGTTTGTAATAGCAACAATAATTAGCATTGCAGCAAAGAAAATGTTTTTAAATGTGTTCCTTTTAATTTGAACGTTTATTTTATTTTTAATTTTAATTTCTTTGTTTGTAATTACTACAATAATCAGCATTGTAGCAAAAAATGTTTTTTGGATATGTTCCTTTAATTTTCGATGGTTATTTTATTTTTAATATTTAATTTCATGACAAATAATGTTGCTGTTCTCTTTGCCCTAGTAACGAATCCACTTTACCCGGGGTGTTGGGCAAAGTGGATATTCTTGCCATTTTCGAAAACCGGCTTTATATCTAATAGTGTAATTAATATTAAGGACAACTGTTATTGCATTACGCAAGTTCATTAAATGAAGACTGATTATAAACATTTGTTTCAATTTCTAAAGTTATAACTAAACGACAATAATCAAGAAAAGCTTAAGGTATTCACGTTACCCGGGTTTCCCCTAGATGTGTGTGTATCCGTATTTTATCATTCGGAAAATTGGAATTCCATTTAGCAAATTGAGGACTACCGCCAACCCAAAATTTTAGTTGGCCGAGCATTTCATAACGCAGTGAAGCAAGGTTCAGAAGAAACAGCATTTTATTCAGACTTGAATAACGAATTATAATTCGATAAAAACAAGTAAAGCAATTAAGAATAATCAATCATCTTTACAACCAAATAACAATAGACACGTGTATAGATAGTAATCTGGTGTGCAAAATTAAGTCAGCCGGAGCAAATACAATTTCATTTCAAAAAATACTCCTCTTCTCGAAAAGTTCATTTGCTGTTCGAAAATTTTCCATGAGAAATGCATTTAGTTATATTTTTTATCGGAGGGAAATTGACCGACTTCGATTCCTAGAATCGTAATTCCTCTGACTCCGACTCTACAGTCCTAATAGAGCTTCCGACTCGGAGGGAAAAAAGCAAACTCCTACTCCTTCAGCCTAACACCTCCTATTCCACAACTCCGACTCCTTTAGCCTAACACCTCCTATTCCACAACTCCGACTCCTTTAGCCTAACATCTTCTACTCCACAACTCCGACTTCTTTAGCCTAACACCTCCTATTCCACAACTCCGACTCGCTTAGCCTAGCGTCTCCTACTCCATAACTCCTACTCGCTTAGCCTAACATCTCCTACTCCACAATTTCGACTCGCTTAGCTTACCATCTCCTACTCCATAACTCCGACTCACTTTGCCTTACATCTCCTACTCCACAACTCAGACTCCTTTAGCCTAACATCTACTCCACAACTCCGACTTGCTTAGCCTAACATCTCCTACTCCACAACCCCGACTCCTTTAGCCTAACATCTCCTACTCCACAACTCCGACTTCTTTAGCCTAACATCTACTCCCCAACTCCGACTCGCTTAGCCTAGCGTCTCCTACTCCATAACTCCGACTCGCTTAGCCTAACATCTCCTACTCCACAACCCCCACTCCTTTACTCTAACATCTCCTACTCCACAACCCCGACTCCTTTACCCTAACAACTCCGACTCCGCAACCCGGAGTTTGGCAGTTATTGATTATTTAGAAAATAATAGCTATGTTTTAGTGTATTATTCAGTCTTTATCACTGATTAATCTTGATTAAAATTTCAGACCTGAAAACTCTTTAAACTACGTCATTTTAGTGTTGCTCTACACCATTGCTTACAGCTCTTCTAGGGAGAAACGCAGTTGTTGAAACTATGTCTCCTTATGCGTCAGTTGTTTTTGAAACAAGGAAAATAGTTACATTTATTGTTTAACCCCCGGGAGATAGTTATAAAATAGGAGTGAAAAATGTCTTGGAAACTTGACGCTTTTCATTATGAATTCATTGGGCAATTATCTTTTTTTACAAGAAAATGTCTCGTGATTTAGTTGCGAGTATAGGAGCCAATGAGAATCGTTTAGCAGAACATGTTTTTAACATAATAAATAAAGACGTTTCCTAATTCCTTCTTTATGAAACTATGTTCACATGTCCCTCTTTCTTGCTGTTATGTAAGTTGTTGCATTTTGTTGAAAATGTATTTTTTTTCTATAATATGTACATTTTTGCATATTCATGTGTCTGAGTAAATATCATAGAGTTGCCATTATTGCTGTTCTCTCTATTACTTTCAGTTTGAATGTTTTGATTTCAAAAAAGAACTAATATGTTGTGGCCATCACGAAACTTTTTTCGATATCTTTCTTATAATTCTGATACCTCCCCATGCTTGACGAGGAAGCAATATTCCCAACAAAAACAAAATTACACACGCCAAAACTTGACGACCATCCCAACTCCCGATTTATCTCAAAAGCAAAGCAAATAATGAAAATTAAAATTTGTTTTAAAAGCCTTGCTTAAAATAATTACAAACATTTACTTGTTAATAAACACAAGATGGCAACAGTTAAAAAGTTTATATCATTGCGATTTTCCATCACTACTTACAAGGGTTTTTTGGTCATTTTACAACAATTAAAATCACGCGAAATACGCAGACGACAGTCTATTACGATTCATAATATTTACATTTAGAAAGCTATTTTTAATCACACAGAAAAATCCGCCCCTCCCCCCCATGGAGCGATTGGCTCCAAAACTGAACCAACGCTTGTTTACATATGGATACACATTTATTCCAAATTTCATCCAGAACGTAGCATTAATTCTTGAGATATGGCACTCACAATGGAAAAAAAAGTTCGATTGCGCCATCCCTTTCTCAGCTATTGATATCAAAATAAAATCAGCTCTTATGCCCTCTAAGGGCTACTTGTCGATAAATTTTTGTTTGATTCCGTTCATTATTTCTTGAGATACAGCAGTCACAATTAACGACAAAAAATATTCTATAGCTCAACCCCCGTTTGAGCTATTGACACCAAAATTAATCAACACCTGTACCTGTTAGGCGCAACATATGGATCAAATTTTGTTTGATTCCGCCGATTACTTCTTGGGGGAATAGCAGGCACGCATAACTCAAGAGACGTCCCATTATTTCACCCCCTTATAGGAATTCGCGCCAAAAAACCAATGGGCACAAGTTCACATAGGGTCATATATGTGTACCAAATTTCGTTCGATTTCATGCGGTAGTTTTTGCTGTGGAGCGGCCACAAAAAAACTGCTCACACACACACAGAAGGACCAGACATTTTCCAAAAATGGTCGAAATGGACTCAGCACACCTCAGAACGTTCGAATCCTTCAAAATTTGAAATTCGAAAATTTGCATGAATCCAATACTTTTTTCTATATAAGAAAGTATATTCATGAAATACACCGCCAGCTCAGTCATTTCCAGCCGAGGACTGCAGTTTCGTGCTTATTAGCGCTCATTAGCCCGGCATAGGAAAGTGACTGAGCTGGAGATGGAAAAAAACTCTTATGGAAGCCAAGAGGGCCAAACAAACTGGTAGCTAATGTAGAATTAGCACAGACCAGCCGAGTGATCGAAACAATGGTTCGGTTCAACTCGAAAATTGATGGCAAGGCATGGTATATTCAGTAAATTACCGCCCATTAGCCAGAGCTAAAGCTGAAATACATGAAATACACCGCCAGCTCAGTCATTTCCAGCCGAGGACTGCAGTTTCGTGCTTATTAGCGCTCATTAGCCCGGCATAGGAAAGTGACTGAGCTGGAGATGGAAAAAAACTCTTATGGAAGCCAAGAGGGCCAAACAAACTGGTAGCTAATGTAGAATTAGCACAGACCAGCCGAGTGATCGAAACAATGGTTCGGTTCAACTCGAAAATTGATGGCAAGGCATGGTATATTCAGTAAATTACCGCCCATTAGCCAGAGCTAAAGCTGAAATACATGAAATACACCGCCAGCTCAGTCATTTCCAGCCGAGGACTGCAGTTTCGTGCTTATTAGCGCTCATTAGCCCGGCATAGGAAAGTGACTGAGCTGGAGATGGAAAAAAACTCTTATGGAAGCCAAGAGGGCCAAACAAACTGGTAGCTAATGTAGAATTAGCACAGACCAGCCGAGTGATCGAAACAATGGTTCGGTTCAACTCGAAAATTGATGGCAAGGCATGGTATATTCAGTAAATTACCGCCCATTAGCCAGAGCTAAAGCTGAAATACATGAAATACACCGCCAGCTCAGTCATTTCCAGCCGAGGACTGCAGTTTCGTGCTTATTAGCGCTCATTAGCCCGGCATAGGAAAGTGACTGAGCTGGAGATGGAAAAAAACTCTTATGGAAGCCAAGAGGGCCAAACAAACTGGTAGCTAATGTAGAATTAGCACAGACCAGCCGAGTGATCGAAACAATGGTTCGGTTCAACTCGAAAATTGATGGCAAGGCATGGTATATTCAGTAAATTACCGCCCATTAGCCAGAGCTAAAGCTGAAATACATGAAATACACCGCCAGCTCAGTCATTTCCAGCCGAGAACTGCAGTTTCGTGCTTATTAGCACTCATCAGCCCGGCATAGGAAAGTGACTGAGCTGGAGATGGAAAAAACCTCTTATGGAAGCCAAGAGGGCCAAACAAACTGGTAGCTAATAACGAGTATGTAATATAATTAATGGGCGGTAATTTACTGAATATACCATGCCTTGCCATCAATTTTCGAGTTGAACCGAGCCATTGTTTCGGTCACTCGGCTGGTCTGTGCTAATTCTAAATTAGCTACCAGTTTGTTTGGCCCTCTTGGCTTCTATAAGAGGTTTTTTCCATCTCCAGCTCAGTCACTTTCCTATACCGGGCTGATGAGTGCTAATAAGCACGAAACTGCAGTCCTCGGCTGGAAATGACTGAGCTGGCAGTGTATTTCATGTATTTCTGCTTTAGCCCTGGCTAATGGGCGGTAATTTACTGAATATGAAAGTATATTCTTCTATAGAAGAAAGTAAAAAAGAAAAAGAAGAGGGAACCCTAAATTAGTGCCTCTTAGTATTATCTGTTTTCTCTCTAAATAGCGTTTGTTTCAAGGAACTAACTCTTTCATATCTGTAACTGTTAATTCAGTTTTAAGTTTTTCAGTTCAGTTTTAAGTTTGTTCGGTTCAGTTTTTTGTTTATGGAATTTTAAAGCCTTCGATTCCTGACTCCGACTTCGGAGCCCTGGTTTTTATTGCGAAACGATGACTATTGAGATTGCTTTTGTTTTCATTCTTAAAGTTTTAATTAATTTATATTATTTTTAGCAAAACAGGAAATAAAAGGAAACTTGGAACGTTTTTTAGAGAGAGAAAGAAAGAGTTGTATGGACGATTCAATTTTTTCTTTTGCGAAAATGACTTTTTTAAGAGAACATTTTTTTATTACTTATTTATTTGTTATTAAAGTATGCTCATTTTGGGGGGGGGGGGGGCAACGAGGGAGGGAATGTAAAAGTCAAGATGCTTTATTTTTACTCAAATGAAAGGCAGAGCACCTTTTTTTTCTTTTGATAAAATGTATTTATTTTGATGCTCTTTTCGTTTTTTCTTTTTTTTTTCTTTTTAATTGAAATATTGAAATAATATATATTAGCTGCCTTGTTTAAAAGGTGGTACATCTTTTTTTTTTTTTTGTATATATTGCGTCATTTGAGAGAGACATATTTTGTTTTTAGAAAAATCAGCTCCAAATGCTTAAAAGATACGTTCGATTAATTTTCAGTTTTAGCTAATGTAGAGAAAATTGATCAGATGCCAGAAAATCGGTTTTATTGTACGGGAAAGTAGGGTCATTTAGTTTTGGACGAGACTTTTTGTTCATTACTTTGAAACGAACGATATTTCTTAAGCTCTTTTATCCAGTTAATTTCGGCCCGAAGATTGATTTCTGCTCTAAACACGGGCTAAATCTGTTATTATTTGTCGTTCGATTACTGGTATGAAAACGAGATGATGTGTGCATCAAATGACTTCCTTTTACTCCAATTTAATGTCATTTTCCTATTATTGGAAATTTTAATGTGATTCAGTAGTTTACTCTCTAAATATCACCAACAGTGGACAAATTGAAACCAGATTTTTAAAAAAAAATCGCCAAATTTGTCGCCAAGTTGGCGGAAAAACTTGGCGACCAAAAGACTGGCGATATAACGCCTAGTGTCCGCCAAATTATAACACCATTTGAGTTTACAGCAAAATTAACAATGATTTCCACCCACAAAGAGGCAAAAGACCCCCTTAGGAACATCCGAATGCAACCAAAAGGGAAGGTGCACAACTAGACCCCACTAGAGTCTATGTACCAAATTTAAACTTTCTAAGACATACCGTTTTTGAGTTATGCGAGATACATACACACATACGCACATACATACGTATATACAGACGTCATGAGAAAACTCGTTGTAATTAACTCTGGGATCTTCAAAATGGATATTTCGGGGTCTATACGTTTCTAGGCATATATCCACGTGTGGTCGAGTCGAAAAAAACCCCAACATTCATTTGTAGGTGAGCAAAATAGAAATTAATGCCGATTTTTGAGTGAAAAATTTTTCGCGAATACAATACTTTCTTTTTTGTAAAAGGAAGTTAAAAAAAAGCTAGTTTTATGACGAATTACATTACGCGCACCTTTGCATGATGAAAATTTATTCTTATCTTAACTAAAAAATCATACAAAACATCACAGTTTTTTGTATTCTTGCTTTCAACAAATATAATGAAACGTTGTTATTTTTAATCTTGTGAATTTGTTACATATTTTAAATTCACGTAAAAAAAGTATTACCTATTTAAAAAAAAAAAAGTATAGGTCCACCTCACCAATACAACCGTTACGCAAAGAAAAAGAAAGAAAGAAAAAGAAAAATGCGTTTTTTGAAATTATTTTTCATCCGAAATATGATCATTTTTGCATATTCCTGTGTCTGAGTAAATATCACAGTAAATATTTTCAGCTCCAACAGCAAGGATAACCCATGCATAATACTTGTTTTGAACAGATTCACACGCAAAGTTGCTCCCTCACAAAGTAATCCATTGTTGTTTGCGTGCTTACCACTGAAAGAAATTTTCCTTTATCCTCCAATTTGCATGTAATGCTGCTTACAGTAAAGTTGGATAACAATAATATTATACAAGAATAGCTCAATAATAAAATTGTATTTATATGTAATAACCTTTTGACGTCCGCTTGAATAATTTCTCTCTGACGTAATTAATTTCTTCTCTTTGAGAGAATTTATCCTCTTTGTAACTTTTGTTTCAGGAAATTAATTCCGGAATCAAAACGCAAGGGGAAAAAGGTTTCTCAAGCATTAGTGTTTTTTTTTTTTCAGAAGATCTTAATATTTGCATAGAAATATTTTTTCTTCCCCTGTATTACAAACTAGCGGTACCCGCACGGCTTTGCCCATAGTAGAAAATTAAAAGGTCATTTGGTTCACCTGTATATTTACAAATAATGGATGATGAATTTCTTTCCAATTAGCTATGTTATTTGCTCACCCATGGTCGCATATAGTAGTTTGCTCGTCCACTTTATTGTAATTTTCTCGTCCACGTTAAGGTAATTTGCTCGTCCATGTCATGATAATTTGTTCGGTAAAATGTTCTTCAAATTGGGATAGAAAAAGAACAAAATCGAATTTTCGAAAAATCGCTCCGAGGTGCACACTCCCATGCTACAAACTAATTTTTTGCCAAATTTCATGAAAATTGGCCGAACGGTCTAGGAGTTATGCGCGTCACAGTGATCCAGACATCCAGACAAAAAGACTATTATTAGTAACGAGTGATACACGCACGGCTTTGCCCATAATAAAAAAATTAACAGGTCTTTTGGTTCGCCTGTATATTTACAAATAATGTATGGTGAATCTTCTCGCCAGTTGGCTTGTACCCATCTTACGGTTCCACGTTATGACAATTTCGTATCTCGCCAATTGGCGTGTGCCCATGTTGCGGTTCCACGTTATGATAATTTCGTAATTTACTCGTCCATCTTATGATATTTTTGTTCTTAAAATTGGAATAGAAAAAGAACCACATCGAATTTTCGAAAAATCGCTTGGAGGTGCACACCCCCATGCTACATACTAACATTGTGTCAAATTTCATGAAAATCGGCCGAACGGTCTAGGCGCTATGCGCGTCACAGACATCCTACAGACATCCAGACATCCTCCGGACAGAGAGACTTTCAGCTTTATTATTAGTAAAGATAAAGAAGATAAAGAAGACGCGTATGTGTAATAAACAGGAGCGCGCGTGAAAGTAATATTCATTGTATCAACCTCTTTACTGCGCTAGATTTTTTTTTTTTTTTTCAACCACCCCTGCCAACGAATGAATTTTAATTTTTCTTGCCATTTGATTCAGAAGTGATATGAAATTTTAATGATGTAGTTTGATCATCTATTCATCTAAGGGTAAACCGGGACACGTTTACGAGGATCTTTTTCAATGTATTTTCCAAATTTTATGCATTAGCTTAGGAAATTTAAGATATTGCGGTTTTATGAAGCAGTTAATGGAGTCAAAATTAGTATATTCAGTTACTGCTCAGTTTGTGTTTTTAACCGTTAAAAAAATAATTTTTAGTCCAAGTCGGTTGCGTAAACTTGCCCCGGACACGGGGCACGTTTACGCATATTTATTTTCACACCTAACGTGGTTCTGTTAGTGTTTTGAACATAATATCTTACTAGCGTCTAAACAAAGCAAACTTATTACAGACTGAATAGTGTATAAAGTAAAAGCTGAACGGGCATGAAGACTGCACTACATGATTGAGAGCCTTAAGATACGAATATGTCACTCAATTAAAAATTAAATGGTGATTTTCAAAACTAAGTAGCCTGATAATGCTAAACAGTGTTGAGACAGTTACACTGTAAAAAATCTCGGAAAACTCTCTGAATATACAAAAAAGTTTTCCGTAATACACAGATTCGTACGCCCTCCGCAGTTTTCTGCTATAATCAAAAACGTTTCCCGTTTAGCAAGAAAGTAAGAGTCGACGCATGCGCAGGTGACACGGCAATTTTATAGTCCAGCAGCAAATCTAAACTGAAACTTTCGAAAGCACGCAATGAAAACAAGTGCTGACTCATGTATGCGAAGTAACACTCATCAAGGGGATTAGTAGAAGTTTTGTTCCTCGCATGAATTCACTGAAGATAATTTTAAAGTCTTATATTTTCTTGCTTATGTATCGTCATGAGATTGAATTTGAAGCTATGTCACTTATTTTTAAGTACGAAGTGCAAATTCTCGACGCATGCTCGCGGAAGGAATACTAACTGAAATTAAAAACCAAATAACTGCCTAGAAGACGCCATGTAAATTCATTCCGTCGCATAACTTGTGTAGGTAATTTACTTTTTTCTTGGATACTTTTCTTCTTTCAACCAAATGGGTAATTTTTGTTGGCAGAATTTTATTCTGTCATAAAAATCACCTTTTTGGTGACCAAAGCCTGCAAAAGACCACCACCGACGAATAGGTAAGTCGCTTTGCAACTCTATTACTTTAAAGAGATTTAGTTCATATAAATCTCGTTAAAAAAAACTATTTTCTTCAGTATAATTCTTTCGTTGTGAACTATTGCAATTTGAAAATATTTTACATTACATAGAACACATATTTAAAGTGCAAGTGTGTCTAGTTTTATTCTGTAAAATTTATGAATTGAAGATTATAAAAAAATTTAAATAAGTGTTATTGTGTACTTTGTTTTTATGTGTCAATCTCAGTTAATATTTGGCTGAACATTTATGTATCAAGCATTATGAATTAAATGTTATAATATGCAAATTGTCAGGTTTGATAGTTCGTCTTTAAGGTTGCATGTTTTCATTCTCTTGTAAACAGTGTAGCTGGATTGTATGAAGTAAAAAAAAAAAAAAAAAACTATCTCTTGTAATTAGGAACATAGTGCTTCAGTATTATCTAAATGACGATATCTCTTTAAATATTTGCATTAGCGAAACGCTTTAAATTAGTTAAATGTGTATTAATTTATTTAACAAATAAATACATATATGTATTTAAAAGTGTCTTCATTTTTTTTCGTTTTACGAGCCTCAATTTTACCAAAAGCAAAAAAAAAAGACTTAATAAAATAATTTTGTATTTTTACACCATATTAAAGTATTTGACTTATAATTTATATGATACTTTGATTTATAATGTATATGATACTTTGATTTATAATGTATATGATGTTGCTTTTTCAAGGGGGGGGGAGCGCTTCATAGCATTTTATGGGTGCACCATCACTCTTATGGTGGGGGGGGGGGGTATTCTCGTATATATGAAATGGAATAATCATGTAATAGAGTTCAATGTTTTAATAAATAAAATATATAATGCATTTTGCGCACACTGTAAAAATAAAATCAGTAACCTATTTTGAGTAAGTATTTATATTTGTGATGAGCTGGAAAAGGGCAAGAACAGAAGAATCAACCCGAATGGTTCCAGCAGAGGGACTTGGTGTCATATTTAAATTCATCAATTTCTCTGTTGGTACTTTTCGGTACACTTTGTCCGTCAGAGAAATTGACTTGAGGTGAACGAATTCCGGAACGCAAAGGGTAGGTAAGTCCTGTCAAATTTTATCCAAAGATAAAAGCTATCAAGTTTGATACAAGATATGTTTTTAAATTCTGCATTAAAAATACAATATGTTGATAGTTTTGTCTTGAAAATATTGAGAGAAAAACTGAAGTTTAAGATTGTTTAACAAACAATCCCCACTTTTCAGAAGGTACCCCCACTCCAATTCCCCGACGATTTTGTGATTAGGAATGAAACTAGTAGATTATTTCATAATTTTTCAAAAATTTATAACTGTGCATATGTTATGCTGTTAACCATGCTATTTGTCGTTAGAAATTAAAAAAAAAAAAAAAATCCACGAATGATTCTAAAATTGCTTGTATTATTGCTCTTAGATATGAAAGAATTGAAACTGATATGGTATGCAATACTATAATAAAGAATTATATTTTAGAAAAAATCACGGAAAAAGGATTCCGAAATTCTCGGAAACGTTTTTGAAAAGTGTTTGGAGAATTCCGAAATACTCGGAAACGTTTTCGAAACTTTCATGAACCACAGCTGCACAGAATACTCAGAAACATTTCTGGAAATTACGGAAAGAGGATTCCGAAATACTCAGAAACGTTTCTGAAAATTACGGAAAGAGGATTCCGAAATACTCAGACACGTTTCTGGACATTACAGAAAGAGGATTCCGAAATACTCAGACACGTTTCCGGACATTACAGAAAGAGAATTCCGAAATACTCAGAAACGTTTTCGAAAATTTCATGAACCGCAGCTGCACGATATACTCAGAAACGTTTCCGAATTTTTTTTACAGTGTAGTAGCGAAAAAAAAAGTCAGGGCACGTTTAGAAGTAAGACACGGTAAAAACGTGCGAAAAGGTGCTCAGACGTCAACGCGTAAACTTGCCCCGTCGCCAAGTTTGGATTTATTTTTACCGAGCAAAAAAAAAAAAAAAAAAAAAATTCAAAAACATTTCAATTAATCTTACTACTATTATATATGCGAAAGTTTGTCTGTATGGATGTATGGATGCTTGTTACTCTTTCACGCAAAAACTACTGAACGGAATTTGATGAAACTTTACAATAATATAGCTTATGCAACAGAATAACACATAGGGTAGTTTTCGTCCCGTTATGGGGGGCAAAACCCCCTTAGGGGAGCAATTAAACACAATATTTGTATAAATCCTCTAATATTGGGATGAAAAAATACTTGCACATATTTACATTATATGTCCATCGAAAGCTCTGATTTTTCTGATGAAGATGGCACCTGTTTAAAATTTCTAAGTAGAATAAAAAACGAGTTATGAGCTTTTTAGTTCCATGTTCGAAGGCTTTCCTCAACTCAATACAGTATTTAGTGTATCATCTCAACTCCCTGTCGATAGCGACAATTGTTGTATTGTTGACTATGTTTGCTTTTCGTGACTGTTCAAGGCTTTTCTCAAGTCAAATCTTGAAGTAAGATTTTTGCACAAGATTGGCAAATAATACATGATTTGGCTGATCATTTTCCACTTAAACGGAACTTTAATGTAATGAATGGTTTTTATTGTTATTTATGCTGATTGAACACTTACTCATAATCTAATCAACCAGCAGATCGCCAAAATTTTTGCAGAAAGATTTCCGGAGCTGATGCATTTGGCAGTTTTTTCGACGTCGCTGTTTTTGAAGCCGAAGACTACGTCATAATGTTTCTCAGCTTTCACCATGTAAACAAAATATCGCCAATCAAAGAATTTTCAAAATACTTTTTTTACTGTGTTAAATAATCCAGCAACTAAATTAGGCAAATCCATAAACAGCACAAAAACTTCCATTAATTTTCCTTTTTGCATAATTTCAAACAATCACCAAATTTTACTACTTATTTTGGAAACATTTCGGATGAAACTGTTTAGCGCCACTTTATGGTGACCAAAAGTATCTCAGCATCTGGCGACGATATCTCTGTAACGAAAATGAATATCATATCGTTTTACAAAGTAAGGAAAGAAGGGGGGAGCATCATCGAAGGTACCCCAAAACGACTTCCGCAAATTCGGTAAAATCACACCAAGAGCCCACAATGATTGAAATTTCCCAAAATAACTAAAGCAAGTATGGGATTATGAGCGCAGCTACTTTTTTTTAATCACTTCGTACTTCATTAGCCATACAGAGAAGGTTTTAAACTCCATGTTTAAAAAAAAGTATCAACAGATTAATCTTTTTAATCATGAGAAGATTATTTTCATGTTTTTGAAATTTGTATATGCTTAAATATAGTGCTTTCGTTTCTAAATCAATACTATTTTGTTCTTTATACTTATTGCTATTTTAGTTTTATGGGTAAGGAAGAAACTCGATTTTTAATCACGTCAAAAAGATGTGTTTTAAATTCTTTCACTTAAAACAGAAAATAAAAGCAAAAAACGATTTTTTCTCATAATTATTACTGACCCAGGCAACGCCGGGTATTTTTGCTAGTAGAAATATAAATCTCAAAAAAGGATAATTTTTAAAAATTTGTTCTATATTAAATAAGTATTATTTATTTACAATAAGCTTCAAAATGTTCAACTCAAAATTTACTTGACTTGATAGAAAACAGATTATTCTTTCTGCATGCTAGACCGAAACTCGACTGATGCTCAAAAACTTGTGAGGATATTTGCTAGGAAGCAGCTGTTACTAGTGTTGGCTCTCCAGCTATAATTCGTTTTCAAAAAAAGGGCACTGCGTAAACGTGCCGCGGTCTACCCTATATTATATTGTGTATCATATCTTATTTGCAACTGGTTTACATTTTCCCTTATTAACGAAACGGTATGACTATTTCTTTTCCGCCCGTGTCATCATCACAACATAGTTTTCCCTTAGCAATTCTGCAATTCTTGTGTTGCACACACTAAGTTCTTCTGTTTTTCGCAGAAAATTGTTTAAATGGTAATGAAGCAATAATTTAAATTTCAAATGTAGCAAGGATGATAATTTAAAGTGCTTAGTTTAATTTTAAGTAACTTTAAAATTGCTGCCTTTGAGAAATGATTTACGACGGTTGTTCCGCAATGTCTTGGATATTTTGAATTTTGACTTCAAATCTGTTGTTTCGTCAACTTGTGGCGTGGAATACTTCCAATTTGTTTAGAAACTACTCTAATTTGTCGTCTCCCTGGTATTAGGGACTGCAGCGTTTGGAGTAAAATCATGTATTAGGTCTACCGGGAGGTCCTGTCCGTTGATGAAGAGGGAAGAAATGATGCAGTTCTTAACACGTTTAACAATTGTTATTGCACGCATGATTTAGTTGCTTAGGGGTCATTCATTAATTACATAAGGGTCCAGAGGGAGAGGGGGGTTGCAAAAATCTCTACATACCCTTACTTCGGTGGGGGTGGGGAGTTGAACCCATTCTTACTTAATATTTTCCAAGTCAATATTTTGCATTAGAAATCGCACTGTCAAGTGATTTGGCTGGGATCATACTTCATTTGCGACTGGGAAGTAAAAAACGAATTAGGATGAGATGTTTTTTACTTGTTTTACAAAGAATGAACAGTGCAAAATATAATAAAAGAATCGCGCTGTGTATGGCATGTTTTATTTTTAATTAATATCGCATCATATGCAAAAAAAAAAAAACAAAAAAACAAAAAATCCAAAAAACATTCATTGTACGGATTTTTTAACCTTTTAGTAAATGAATCATCCTTACGTAATAAATGAATGGCCCCCTTATGACTACTCCCTGCCAGCTTGATTGCAATTTTAATCTCCTCCAACTGCGATTTTCTGATGCATATCAACTATGAGTAGCGTTTTTGAATTATTAACCTGACTTGAAAGACCTTTAGAGTGTTCTCTGCAAAAGGAATACTTACTTGATTCGTTAAGCGCATTCATGTATCGAAAACTTTCAGAAAGGGGATGTTATGATGTCAGTTGTAAAAGACTTTTTGAAGCTGGAAGTAAAATGTAGTCCGATAGAAGATTGTTCAAGGAATACTATGAATTAAAATAAAAAGTTTTTTTATTTTTTTTAATTTTCAAAATTGCATTTCTTTTTCACGTTTTTTAACGTTGTTTATTCTGTTTATCTTTCAAACACGAAGTACTTTATTTATTTTAATAACATAAGAAACTGTTAGACGTATGTTTTTACCTGTTGTACCAGGTTTAGCAGGCATTTCAATTTCATAATGTGAGAGAGTACAAAATCTACCCACTCCCTCCGCCTCCACTCGTTAAATAGCGCGACTGCAATAAGGACTGAAATAGTTCATCTCTCAATTAGACATTAAAGAAATATATATTGCGTTTTTGCCAGCCCGCTGATTTTAAAACGCATTTCAATGTGTTTAAGTTAAAAAAAAAAATTTGAACTGCGAAGGACACGTAAAATCACCGTGACTACAAGCCTTTAATAAATTTCGAAAAATTCTTACCTGTCAGAAAGGCCAGATACCAACCTATTTTTATTTACAGATCCTTTTTTCATACATAAAGCAAAAATAATGTCGATTTCATACAACGAAAAACAAAACTCTGTTACTGGGCCGCTTCCTAATTGGAAGTCTCATTCGATCATTTTCTTAACTTATAATTACTTTCTGTCATTTTGCTCGACGAATAGACTTTATTGAATATCGTAAAAAATTTTAAAACTTGGTTATTGCGGCAGGTGTCAATAACTACTTTCCAGTCTTGTAAGCCCTGGTCTATCTACGATGGTTCTGGCTGACGCTTCGCCTGACATATCTCAGGCTTCTATTCGGAAGAAGCCTGAGACATATCAGGCGAAGCTTCAGGCAGAAATATCCTGGTTGGACCGGAGCCTACAATCACGGAAATTCAAAAAGAATTCTTCATTGAAAATTCATACCAACCGACCTGTTTTTGAATATTTTCAGCATGAAGAACACTCGAAAAAGTACACAGGCAATAAAATTTGCCCCCACGACTAGATTATTTCCAAACAAAAACATTCATCTTTGAAGGAAAAGCTTTCCTTTTGACTTTATGACATAAAAATTCTAAAATAATAGAGTTTTTGACTCTCAATGCTATGAGTTGATGCAAAACATCAACAAGAACCATTCAACACATTCAGCCAATACTATTATACCTGCAATTTAATTATTTTACTTCCACCACAAGAATATCATTCTGGATCTCAGATGAAGGGATTTCAGTAACTCAAGTAATGAAGAAATCCTTCAGGATTTCAAGTTCATACCATCTCCAAAATCCTCCAACTTCCACCTTTAATGACTTCGTCAGTCACAACAGCGCTCATCAAATACCACATGGTAGATATTTCGCCACTAATTTTAAGGCATGTAATTACGCTTTTCCCATGTTCAATGTACTTTCAGGAACTAATCATGGAATTGACGACGAACGTCAAGGTCTTCGCAGACACGCTGTCGAGGACGCTGAGGAGGAAGTGTAACTGGACGTTTCATTTGTGTGTCAGTTGTGGTAAAACTGCCGCAGAGGTAAAGCCGACCTGTCCGCCATTTTGGCTCCCAGAGAGCTTTGGCACTTTGAGCAAAACTAGGGAAGTATTTTCAGTTGGGGGAAAAAGAAAACAATTTCAATGTTTCAACTTTGGGCTATCCCCTTTAATTTTTGATGAACTGAGGTATAAAATTTTGTATATTGTGGCCAAGTCCACTTTCTCTGCTGAGTAGTATAAAAAGTCAAGACAGTTTCTTAGCGAATGAAAGCTCAGAAACTTTTTACCTCAGAAACAAGGGGGACAATGGAAACACCCCATTTTATTTTCCATGCGGTTGATGTTGATAGGTAATAAGGTAATAACACAATACGCAATCAGTTTAGAAATTAACAAAGTTTTACACCAACTATAATAGTTATGTGGCCCGTAGGCCGCATGCGACAGGTAGAATATTTTCGATAAATTGAAAATCATTTAAAAAGAAAAATCAAAAATTAAATTTTGCTCTAAATTTATGTTAAATAAACGCCAAAGTGTAATTCACATAAAATTTAATCAGGACATATTTTAGTAAAAAAAACAGGAAGAATGAAAAACTTATTTGTTTCCACTTACCAAAGAGTCGGTATTTATGGGAAAAATGAAAACTCCTAAATTGATCTTCAAAAATAGCTAGGAAGGTGAAATTCATAAATAAAGATTTTTAGTAATATTTCACTGGACATGTAAAACCATCTGAAACCACTTACTTCGCATTTGTAAACCTGCTGGGGAGGACATAAAAGATTTTTAAGAAACAACTTTTTTTCAGTGTCATCTTCCGATAGATAATGACATCGATACGGTTGTTTGATAACATGTTTAACCCCCAGAATCTCTTCGAAATGTTGCCTGATCTTCATTCCCCAACAGTTTAGTTTCAAAACTTACCACAAGTTTGGTAATACAGGGGTGCCCACCCTCCTCACCCAAGAGCAACGGCACACCTCTTCTCCCCTAAATATCACGATGACCCCCCCCCCCAGAACGAGGGCCCTCTCCCCTGAACAGAGAAAATACCCCTGAAGTCCCCCCGTCCCCCTAAAAATTTCAATGCCTCAGTCTGTGCCATGACTCTCTCCCATGTGGGCACCCCTGAGTAAAAAAGGTTTTTTTTTTCTTTGAGCAATCACGATTGCTTATTGTTCTCATTTGACCGTTTTTGGTGTCCGTGCCTTTTTCAGCTTGGACCAGGTGGTCTCACCACCGCCCACCGTCCTCTGCAAGCGCGGCTCATAGCACTGCCTCCTGGAATCCGTTTCTCCATGTCGATGGCGTCCATGTCCTACACACACACACACACACGCTCATACACAAGACTTTACACACATACACAACTGCCTACGTACATACACAAATGCCTACGTGCGTACACACAGTTCTACGCACACACACAAGCCTACACATGCACGCACGCGCGCCTTCACACACACACAACTATACACACGTAACCGCCCAGGAGGAGGGGCAGGCTTGGGGGGACAGGAGTCGTTTCTAGAAACAATAACCCCCAATGGGCGGGGTCCTGTCGCAACTAGTGATTGCGAAAAACATAATTTGAATTCAAATTTTCAGAATTCAAGTTAATTTTCAAATTTTTTTTTTACCCCATTTTTTTTCTCGAACCCCTAATGACCTTAACTGGTTTCTTGAGTCTAATAGTATCTTATAGGGAAATGTTTCCTGTGAAATATTGCACTTTCAACCAGGACTTGTTTTAAATCTGAATGAATAAAAACCTTCTCCATTTATCTTATGTAATTAAAAACTGGGCGTATGTACCTATGTATGCAACTATGTATGTATGTCCAAGTCCCGAACGCCAGTGAACTGAACATCGAATCAGATGTCGATAGATTCCAAATTTTCCCGTTTTTATGTTTGGCTACTTAACATAATCCTTCGATAATAATTATCGGAGATATCAATTGAAAACTAATTAATTATGACACTTAGAACTCGAGATAAAATCCGTATTTTTCGAAGCTTTCCTCCATTCAAATTATTATTCAGTGCTTCATCTCAACTTGCCGTAACAATGCTTTTATTGAAATTTGTAGCGTGAAGAAAATTTTTGAGACGAAAGATCTGTTGCCATTTTTTTCTCGAATATGAACAGATAAAATTCTCGGGGTTTTTTTTTTTTTTGAGACTTTTCCTGTAATCGGGAGATTTAAAATGTTTCCTTTTTGGTTAATATTTTTTCGGAATCTGCCGCCAAATGTTACTGTTTTTTTTTGTTCAAGCTTGATTGTTAACATGCGTCACTTGACATAACTTTTATTTTCGAGGTAGACCGTGCTAAGCCGGGAGACGCAGCTAGTAATCAATCATCAGTCAATACTCAAATAATCAAATTCAGTCAAGAAACACATATGAGGCTTGTTTTCTTCAACGCGTTTTTAGTACATGTACTGAAATGTTATTATGCGTACACTTTGAGAACCAAAATGTCGTACGAATCAGCTCCCTGCATATGGTGGCCTTACATTGTGGTGGTTCTGAGTTGTTAAAAGGTCATTTTAGACGAACAACTTCGCGGCTTCAAAGGGAAGACAGATAAAATTGACGAGGAAAATACACGCTGATAAATTTAGATTTTGAAAGCAAAGGGGAGGGCTGTTTGTCAAACGCATGCGGAGGCTTTGTCTAAAATTATTTATTAAACATGAAAGAATTTGACAGAATGCGTTCTTCGTAATCAGGTTTAACTGGATTGAATGGCGTAAAATTTGCATCGTGTTAGGCTTCTTTAAAAAATGTCAAAATTTGATACTTAAGAGGAAACTTTCGATAATTATGAGAATGGAAATCTGATGACCCCTTTTGTGTCTGCGGTTTGACAAATTCAGTGCCAATCGAAAAATATTCATCCTTAACACTGACTTTTGACCCTCGCTAAAATTGATCTTCTTTAAATGTTTTTAAATGAAGAAAAGGCTGCTTGACCTTAAGGTTTAGTCGTCAGTTTCAAGGACGTTATGTCTTTCTAACACAAACTGCGCTAGTTATCTTTGAGCCGGTCTGCACAACTTAGAGCTACTTCATATTTTTTACATTATAGTATGTTTTAACTAATTTGCATTAAAAATGGGTTCCTTGAAACCCCAAAACACATGTCTGTAGTAATCTGTAATTTTGTGCTCCAGAACGTTCGTTATTTCCTTTATATAAATGCATTTTTTTTTTTTTTTTTTTGAAAGAGCGTTCAAATACGCATTTTGATACAAGGCATCCCGTTTCGAATAACATTTATAAACATGAACTCATTTTGCTCGTGAAAAAATATTTAATCCGGAAAAAAAGGATCAAACTATGCATCCACTAAACTTGTCAATCTTATATAATTAAAAACTGAGCGTATGTACCTATGTAGGTATGTCTAAGTTTCTGCTCCCGAAAGACAGTGAACTGACCTTCGAACCAGGTATCGATGGATTCGTAATCTTCCCGTCTTTATGCTTGGCTATTTAACATAATCCTCCGATAATAATTAGCAGAGATATCAATTAAAAATTAATTAATTATGACACTTAGATATCGACATAAAATCCCTATTTTTCGAAGGCTTTCCTCCATTCAAATTATTATTCAGTGCTTCACCTCAACTTTCCGCAACAATGCTTTTATTAAAATTTATAGCGTGAAGAAAATTGTTGAGACGAAAGATCTGTTGCCAATTATTTCTCGAATATGAACAAATAAAATTCTGAGTTTTGTTTTAAAGGCTTTTCCTTTAATCAGGGGATTTAAAATGTTTACTTTATGGTTGTTTTTCCGGAATCTGCCGCAAAATTTTATTGATTTTCTTTTTGTTCAAGCCTGATTGTTGAACACGCGTCACTTGACATAACTTTTAATTTCGAGGTAGGCCGTGCGAAGCCGGGCGACGCAGCTAGTTTCATAAATTTTTTGATATAGCGATAAAGTGGAAAATAACAAATGATGTTTTTCATCGCTATTTTTTTTTCTTCTTAAATTTAGGTACCCTGTGACCGGAGGCGACTACTAACTTTTCATTCTAAGATAAAGCATGTCAATTTTTCCCAATACGTATTTTGATCAGATTTTATAGAATACACGGAAGATAAATATTTGCTTTTCCAGCTGTTGGCTCACGTGTTCAGTCATGTGTTCAATCACAGTGGACGCCGGTTAATCGAATCAGTGAAAAATTGAATCAGCCACTTTAATGAATCAAACTGTCAAAAACAGAACAAAATCCAGCTTTCTTTATCTTTACTAATAATAAAGCTGAAAGTCTCTCTGTCCGGAGGATGTCTGGATTTCTGTGAGGCGCATAGCGCCTAGACCGTTCGGCCAATTTTCATGAAATTTGGCACAAAGTTAGTTTGTAGCATAGGGGTGTGCACCTTGAAGCGATTTTTTCGAAAATCCGATGTGGTTCTTTTTCTATTCCAATTTTAAGAACAGTACTATCATAAGTTGGAGGAGTAAATTACGAAATTATCATAACGTGGAATCGTAACATGGGTACAAGCGAATTGGCGAGAAAATTCACCATACATTATTTGTAAATGTACAGGCGAACCAAAAGACCTTTTAATTTTTCTATTATGGGCAAAGCCGTGCGGGTACCACTAGTTACTAATAATAAAGCTCAAAGTCTCTCTGTCTGGAGGATGTTTGGATGTCTGGATCTCTGTGACGCGCATAGCGCCTAGACCGTTCGGCCGATTTTCATGAAATTTGGCACAAAGTTAGTTTGGGGCATGGGGGGGTGTGCACCTCGAAGTGATTTTTCAAAAATTCGATTTTGTTCTTTTCCTATTTCAGTTTTAAGAACATTTTCCGGAGCAAAATTATCATAAGAGGGACGAGTAAGTTACGAAATTAGCATGACGTTGAATGGAAGAGCGAATGAACATAGCCAATTCGCGAGAAATTCGTCATCCATTGTTTGTAAATATACAGGCGAACCAAATGACCTCTTAATTTTCAACTGCGGGCAAAGCCGTGCGGGTACCACTAGTATTGAATAATCAGCTTCATTGAATCAGCCGCTTTATGGAATCAAAACTGTTAAGAACAAGCGTGATTTATATAAGCGGCGGACATTGTAAAACTATTCCGTCTTCATCTCAAGTTGTCCTGACCAAAAAAAATTTCGTTGGGATTCTCAACAAGCTTATGGGACAATGACTTCAACGAAATGTTTTTATCGTAGATCTTCTTGAGGCTAAAATTTTCCTTCTTTACGCAATCGGTGTTGTCTTCGGAAGTCACTCGAAGCGGCCGGCGCTTCGAGTCTTTCGTAGAGGTCGAAGCAATTAAGGGGCCTCGAAGGGATACGGTCACGAGAAAAATTTGATTTATTGGATTCTGGCTTCGAGAAACACAAAGAAAAATATTTTCAACTCTTTCGATTCTCGTTAATTTTATTTTGCCGATGAAGGCTTACGAGGAAATATTTTAGAGTTTTATTGCTGTGTGCGATAATAGAATTGTACGTGTTTTTAAAATTGTAAACAAAAAACTCGCTAATCTGTAAATCTTGTTCATTTATATGTCTGATCAAAGAAAAAATTTTTACACTTTGAAAAATTCACTCAATTTTTACTATTAATGCTAAGAAGGGAATATTGGCAGTATCACGTAAAAAGCTTCAAATTCCTTTTTATATTCATTTAATATTTTTTATTTTAAGCATATTTTTCACATAGTTTCAAAAATACCAAGCGAAAATATCGTTTTTATGTCTTCAAGTTTACAACGCTTTAATTATAGTACAAGACCAGGACGTTGGGATAGCCTTTAGAAATTTTCGCTTTTTTTTCCAATTTATCTTTTAACTTATTGTTCTCTCCCCCCCCCCCCCCCCCCCAGATTAAGTCGAAGAGTTATTTTGTTCTCTTGTAAAAGATACTCTCCATCATCTAATCAATTTTATGTATTGAGCTGTCCCCAATGATGTCACACTTTAAGGGGGAAGGTTCATGGGAGGGAGGGGAGAGCAAAAGTGTGACATTACGCAATTTTATAACAATATGCTTAGGAGAAATAGCGCGACATGTGACAAGAATGGGGGGGTAAAGTGATACATTGAAAATGTTGTAAAAAAATTGGAAATCATTTATGGGCAGCCCTTATGTGTAACTACTGTACATGTAATGTTGAAAATCAAATTATGACTATTTCTATCTGCATTTGCAAGTTATCAGAGTGGGATTTTTTTATCCTGGGAACCCCTTGAAGAATTTGTTGGCTACGACATAAGGCGAAAAAAGATTTTACTGCATTTTTGCAGCTAGATGTTATATTTTAAATAATCAGAACATTATGCATTTTTTTAAAATCTTTATTTATTAAAAATAACAATAAGAGATATACAAACTCATAAATGGTGATTGATGACATATATACAATGGGTAAAAAAATGCTGATTAGTTCTAAAATATACCGCTGAAGAGCGTGTCATATTAAATGTCTATGAATTATGTGCAAGCTTACAAGTTACAACTTTGATTGAATTATCCAGTTCAGAAAGTTAAAATGGAGATTAAACAATGAAGACCTTCTTAGTTTATATGGAGGCGAGCAATCTATGTTTGATTTTCGCATATTTAAGAACTAATCACTGATAAAACTAATGACAAGAAGCAACCTGTTATGCTTTATACATTTGGCAAAAACGTTTTACAAAATTAAAATTGAAATTTTAGTCTTCAATTTGAACCTTTTCGTTTAAAATAAAATACCATAAACTTTTGTCTAACCATTATGACTTGTTAACATTTGTTCTGAAGTACAGTTACTGTACAAGATCGCGTATTATAAGTACAAAAAAAAAAAAAAAAAATCCCAAAAATTACCCAACAAAATTCGTTGAAAATTTAATTTACAGTTGTTTATTCTAAACTTATAAGAGCTTAATAATTGTTAATGTTTATTGATAACATTGTTGTAAATTTTTTATTGATTTCTAAAATTTAATCAATTTTCAAAAATAAAAGATAATGAACAAAAAATACCCACTATTGAACCATTTTAATAACTGCTGAATACGTAAATTAAGCCGAACTATATCTTAAATAACGACAAAAATATGTAAATTACTAGGCGCAATTACCAAACATTGATTTAAATATCTCACAAAAACTTGGAGTATAATAATTATCAAGAAGTAGTCCAATGGCACTTGAATGTGCATTTATTCACAATGATAAAAAGCTCTAATTTTCTTCAACTGCCGCATTTTCATTCTAGAAATTTTTGTTTGCCAATTTCTTCTTTTCTCATATTCTCTTAAACTATAAAACTTTTCAACAATCACATCACTATCCAAAGACAAATACAGTGAAATCCCGTTACAACAAAACTCAAGGTACCACAAATTTTGTACGTTGCAACAGGAATTTCGTTGTAATGGATTTCAAATAATGTAATGGCAATTATATAGGGACTGAAATTGTATTTCGTTGAAACGGAAATTTCGTTGTATTGGTATTCGTTGTAACGGAATTTCACTGTACAGCAATAGCTGTTTAGCTGATATCTTTTTATGTACATTATGGACACAAAATATATACATTCTGTTCTGAAATAATATACTTGCCTGAAGCGATGCAAATGTTCACACATTCTTCACGCTTTTCAATTTTCAAACATTAACAAAACATTTCACTTACATAAATTTCCCAAACAATTTTATCTCTGTCGAGTTACATTTATATCTTTTGTACAATGCAAGTACTGTTTGACCGCGGATTGTATGTAATTTGGCAATCAGCCAAGTGAAGGTGATTCCATCTAAATGAATCCAGTAGGGGAGATGGATAAATAGCGATGGGATTTTGATGCACGCGTTTCATAATTTATTGTCTTATTTGCCTTATTTATTTATTGTCTTTAGTGAGGTGAAAATGAGTTTAAACGCAATGAGTTTCTATGGAAGTAACAAAAAGGAAATGAAATGTTTTCATTTCGTTCGGAAATTTAAAAGCAAAATCGTAAGCGCCAAATTATGTTGTAAACAAAATAAATCTATTAATTTTTGAGTGCGAATATCGATCGAATATAGTTTTGATTTAAACATTATTGCAGTGAATAAATTGCCATTTTTAAAAAACTGAGTAGAAATAATTAGGGAACAAACGCGCACATCTGTCAGAAAACCTACTATCCCTAAACGATAATAGACGTGTCCATTTCCGGCTGTAAACCGGATGTTAGCATACAATCTGTGGTTAGACAGTACTACAGAGAAAAAGACAGAAAAGAAGACTAGATCATTTCCTCGCCATGGCCATCTCGTTTATCTTTTCTTGATCAACAGTAATAAAATACCATTCAACTTTGGGAGAAATCACATTGCTTTAAAACAAATCAGTACATTTTCTTTTTTTTTCTTTCTTTTGTTGATTTTTCCATATTTACTATTCATCTCAACTGTTTCTTGTTCTACCACGACTGTTTATCCTATTCTGGGCCGGATTTAGGGGAGGGCATGCGGGGCTACTGCCCCGGGGCCTCCACAACAAAGGGGCCCCCACGATAAAATTTTTACAAAATATCCTAACTTTCACGGGTCGAAAATATCGGATATGTACATATATATCAAATTATTCGGATATACATCGAAGTATCGGATATTTTCGAAAATATGATGATCTTTTCGAACCCGGATTAGGGGCCTCCACTCCTTCGTTTCGCCCCAGGATCTTCACACTTCCAAATCCGGCCCTGTGTACTTGCATTCCCTAGCTCCCGTATTTTTTTCATTGAAAAGCAAAACCTTGCAACGAAGATAATCGTGTTTGCAATTTTTGCGAATTTCTGCTTTTTTAGCTTTGCTGCATATCACAATTTAGCACATTCCCCTATATCCCCTATTTACCACAAAGGTTTTCCTTTATTTCCTATCATATACTTGAATTCTTTACATGCAAACGTTTCATATATTCTTGAAGCAAATGTTTTGAATTATGCTTAAAATAAGCGTTTCTTATGAAGTCAGTATGTCTCATCGCTACTTTTAAAAAAAAAGTAGCAAGAGCTCATGATGCATTTTATTTCATTTGCATACTTTTCACATGCTATGTAAAATTAATGACTTGACAGTGTTCCGTCTAATATAATCAACTATTGCTGTGCTGATGTGTATGGATGCATTAATATAATGCATAAATACTTTCTTTTCTGTTATATAAAAGAATTAACAACAAATATCTCAAATTGCGAAGTAGGAATGCCTTCTATTTTATCTGTAATGAAGACATTGTTTTCTTTCTCATAGAAATGTCCACCAGTTGGCTTTGCTAGCAAACTAATTGCTTTGATATTTGCTTGACGTTATCACCTGAAAAATTTTCAATCTCAAGTTCTAGCATTTTTGTACTTTATTTTACTGAAGTCAGGCCGATGTTACACCCAAAGTTTCACTTTCAAACAATAACTCAAACACTTGTTTGCAAGCAGAGGATTCGAAAATAGAAAAACTATCCAGACGACCTTTTATAGCCCATCCAACGTCCTGGAGTAGGCTAAATTAATACATTCTTTGTTAGCAACAACTTCTCCTGGAATGGCACTTGTGGAATTGGCGGAAAGAGTTCCTTTCACTTCGTTCCTGAACTCGAAACTTCCTTTGTCTCTGGAGAAGAAGAACGAAGACACTTGCCTCTCGATGACGTAGTAAGGCTGGACGAAGATTATGTGCAGGACAAAAGATACCAGGAAGGAGAGGGCGATGTAGCCCACTGCTAAGAAAAGCTGATGTGGAGAGATAAAAATCCAGTTAGAACAGCATGTTTGTTAAGTGAAATAGTTATAGTTAAGGCCCCTATAACTAGGGAGCCGACGCATCCGCCATTTTGGATCAAAGTGACCGCCTGTTTTTGAACCATTGCCGTAGGGTGAATTATTAAAAAACGCAAGAAAGAATGTTAAGATCATAAAAATAAGTGAATGTGCCACAGTGTACTGTGCTAATAATTCACAAAAAGGATGTTGTTTCTTTAAATTTCGAAATTAATAACCCAAGATAAAAAAAAAATCAATTTTATTTACAATTCGCTGGAAATCCGAAGCTAAAACTCCGCATTGCGAAAGCAGCAAACATTGTTATGTAAATTCTCGGTACTACTTTTATTGCTATGGAGTAATTTAGTCTGAAGAAATATGCTTTTTTTTTATATACAACTGTTACATTTTTAAATCAGTTCATAAATTAATTGATAAGATCCAAAAACGCAATGCTGCCACAAACAGGACTAATTCACTTTATTGGAAATTCAAGTATACAGTATCAGCACACAAAAAATATATAGTTACACTAATACTACTAAGAGCATTAATAATGTAAAGTAATAGTAGTTTCATAATTAATTAGCAAGTTAATTAAACATACAAACAACCGAATAATAATAATATATGTAGTATTTCTCCAATTGAAATGTTTTCGATTTCTTGATGTTTTGTTACCCTAGTAAAAATGACCGGCTTCTGCCACCTTAGAAAAAAGCCGGTACCGCCTTCAGCCGTCTTGCTGCAAGCCGGTACCGCCTTCAGCCGTCTTGCTGCTAGCCGGTACCGCCTTCAGCCGTCTTGCTGCTAGCCGGTACCGCCTTCAGCCGTCTTGCTGCTAGCCGGTACCGCCTTCAGCCGTCTTGCTGCTAGCCGGTACTGCCTTCAGCTTGAAGCTGGTACCGTCTTTGACCACCTAACTTGAAGACTGTCAAAGGCAGTACTAGCTTCCGGCAAGATGGTTCTATCACCTTTACAGCCTTTGACTGTCTTGATCAAAGCCGGTATCAACTTTCACCCCAATTGGTGAAGGCTGTCATTGCTCAATGCCACATTGTACCAAAGAGGAAAATCTACAGTTAAGTACCGATGACAATTTGAAAGATCAAGCAAGCAATACTAATTTGGTTAATGATACAAAAAAAAAAAAATTCCATTCGGTACCATCAAATCAGACAAAATATTGAAATTCTTGTCAAAAGGCACACGGCAACTAAACTTTGATTGCATACTTTTTATGATATTATACGTGCAGAATATTGATAGCGATAAGATTAAAATTTTTGTTCGTATAACTTCTTTGTTTTTTCACTATTCTGCAAACATAATAACAAAACATTATTTAAACTAATAAGATGCCAATTATAAGTAATGGATAAAAAATAAAATTACTTTTTTTCCCCAAAATAAACAAAAAAGTGTCAGATTGTGATTGTCTAGTTTCTTTTGGGTAGGATTTTTTTTTTTTTTAAAGCATTTTCTAAAGAAGGGATGTTATCACATTTTCGATACCTGAAATTGAAATCACTCACTGCATTTATAAAGTAAGTAATATATTTCATCGAAGAGGTTTATGATATGTAATCATATAAGCAGTTTATGAAACCATTAAAGAGGTAAGACTCTAAATGCTAAAAAATTTGTAAATGTGTCAACATGTGCAACAGGAAGAATTAACTGACTATCGATGTCAACTACATTTAATGTGGTTCAAATAATGATTTTTAGGCATGCATTAATGTTCCTAATTTAACACAGCATTTAGAAAAAGACAAAATATTGAGAAAACAAATTATGCATCAAATATGATAGTGCAGTGAAGGGCTACAAGACCAAACGGAGGCTTGTTAGCATTTGAACACTTTTATTTATATTTTAAAACAATGTAAATTATTGTAGGACAAAGGTAAATCAAAAAAACATTTAGTTTTAATTTTTAAATGTTATTAGTGCAGTATGATTTTCACAGCTCTCTTTACAGGGCTGCTTGTTGTCTACAAACGAGCCGAGCAACCATGAAGAGCAAACGTAAACAAACAAATTCGTTAATAAATAAGCTGATGCCATTTAAGTTTTTCTTGAGTTAAAAGATGGCGAAAGAAATAAAAACTTTTGCAACATTTTATTTTATGTTCAAACTTAAACCTATTCTTACTTAAATTTTAATTATTTTCCATGAAAATCATTAGCATTTCTTTGAAACAATTTTGTTGAAGAGCCTTACAAATTTAAAATTTATAGATTTGCGGTGATGTATCCACACTCTCCCGAGTATTCGTACTCCTTCAGGTAATTACCTACTCCTACTTCTTCCGCAAAAATAGAATGTTGTGTCTACGGCATGCCGGCATGGAGATTTGACTTTCCAACTTGTGTGAGTCACAGAACGGCTTGTTTTCACTGTATCGTTATCGAACATTGTAAAGTTATTTTTATAGTGTTTATTCAATCTCTACACACCCATATCTCTACAATGGGGAACAGGCATGATAGCTAAGTAATATAGACGCACGCCGTTCGCAGATACATTTGATGCTGTGCAGTTACGTTTGCGGTCTATAAATATATATGCTCACAAGCACACAGATACAAGCGTTATGACAACACTCATTGAAATGGATTCGGTCAAAATATATGTTTGGTTGCCTACCAATATGCTCGGGTAAATACATACATACAGACTTTGTGGAAAAAAACCCAAATTCAATTAGAGGTAATTAAAAACAAAATTTATGTTGAAATTTCAGTGATAATTTTTCACGACAAAAATACTGCTTTTCTTTCTATAAGGAAGTAAAAGTGGCTACTCCTAATGTTATCAGCAAAGGGTAAAAAATTAATTTGAAGGAATTTTCCGGGTAACCCGAGGTGGAATGAGCCCCAATTACCTTGGATTTTCAAGCTGTATTGTACATAAAGAAGGTCTGTGCTCAGCAGTGTCTACTCACCATTCATTTGAAGTCGACACACACACTCAGGACAGGATTGATCTGAGGAAGACATGCTCTACTGAGATGGCGAAACGAAAAATCTCGAAGGGGCAGAACAACCAAAAGGCCCTGCTTGGGGCCAACGGGAGTTCCCCCGTGACCGCGGCGTCCCTTCCCCTTCACGCCGGCAATAATTCCAGCCAAGACATGACGAAGAATGATGACTCGCAAAGCCATTGCTCGTTTACATCAGCATACTCCGACGATGAGATGGAAGACTACCCAACACTCGAAGCCACATACAAGGATTTAGGCATCGCATGGTCAGGAATAGGTGAGACTATTAACAAGTCATGATATGCAATTTTTGAAGGACTTAAAACAAAAACTCGTAACCGCAGGAAATAGGATAAAAAGTTTCTTACGACGAAATCGCCAAAGGAGATGCGGTACTACTGAAGAGAGTCATGTTCAGACACATGCATAACCCAGAAAATATTACTACAGCAGCACCAGGAGGCAGAGATCCTGCTCAAGAAGGTCGTCCATTTGGAAGAGGAAAACAAGATCCTTCACCAAAAGCTGAGCGGCGCCTCTAGCCAAAAGAAAAGAAAACCGGTCGTGCTTATCAACGCTGCCAATCCTAAGACCGTTATCGAGGAAATCAAGAAAAAGAACCCTGAAGAGGATTTTCATCAGGGAGGAGAATCATTACCCCCTCTTCCGAAAATGGCCAAGTTGAAGTGGAGAACTACGCTAAAGATCATGCTATCGACTTCCACACCCCAACCATCGCCTATATCCCTCCAACCCGTGTCGTAGTTAAAGGACTCCCATCTGACATTGGCCAGGAGGATATCAAATCTGCATTCTGGCAACTTCAGCAAGACGTGATTCACGTACTCCAATTCATCAACCGGAAAGGCCCTCTCCCCATCTTCTGCGTACATCTCGGGAAACTCGAAAGCAGAGAAGAGGACATTTTTTTATGAAAAGAATGAAAGTCGGGGATTTCATCGCCCATCTGGAGAAGCTGCATACCCGTCGTGGCCCACTCCAATGTTTCCGTTACCAAAGGTAGGGGCACTGCTCCTACACCTACATCACGGAAAGGTGCGTCTTCTGCGCCGGCCCTCACCGACTGCAAGACTGCCCCAATAAAGAAAAAGGTCCCTTCTGCACCAACTGCGGATTGGCTCATCCCGCCAGAACTCTCGACTGCCCTTGGTGCCCCCAGATGAAGATGCGCTCCTGCCTGACTTCCGTACGCAACCCTGGGGAGAAAAGCTCCCCTATCCCTAAGAATGACTTGGTACTGATGCAGCTTGGCTGCTCCCTTCGGGCGCTTGACTCCCTCCTCCGGTGAGAAATGCTCACTAACTTACTGCCCCGTTCGCGGGGACACAATGTAGCTTCGGCGTTTTGCGTTATACAAAGATTTACTTCCTTCAGTTTTGGGGTAAAAGAGCTCGGCTCTGTAGGCAAATTCAAAGACCGACCAACCGACCAGCAGTGTCTAAATCTGTCTTGTTAATATTTTTCCGACCGTTGTTAGAAGGTCCTGAAATAACTGTTGCACATTCCTGTTGGCTTACAACAGCAAGCTAAACTCTTTAGTGTTTTCATTAT
Source organism: Uloborus diversus (assembly GCF_026930045.1). NCBI lineage: Eukaryota > Metazoa > Arthropoda > Arachnida > Araneae > Uloboridae > Uloborus > Uloborus diversus. The sequence continues at coordinate 259,237,016 of NC_072731.1, forward strand.
TGGTATAAAAGTAATATTAATCTGATTGCTTTGAAATTGTATTTATTGTATTCTTTAAACTTAATATAATTTTTTTTTTTTTACATTCTTTTTAAAATTAAAGTATATTTTCACCCAATTGGGGGAACTAAGTGTCCTGTTTGCATTTAGTTGTTGCTTTTTAATCTATTGTTGCTAAATGTCACAATGTTGTATGTAATCTCAGTATTGTATGAGATTACCCTAAGCACCACCTTGTTTTTTATTATATTTGGGATTATATAACTGCTTTGCATTTGAATCCATCTTCTTCAAATCTTAAAATACAATAGTAAAAATCATATACTTAGGCAGGGTAAAATAGGAATTGTTTTGTGAGATGCATTAAAACTGTAACCTTTTCTGTTATTTGCATAAGCTTTATCCTTGTCATTAGTATAGTAAGCTGGCGGTTTTTGGGCAGGCGGTAACAGTTGGTCAATGCCGGCTTTCATTGCCCTAGCCGGCTGAAGCCGGTCTCTACCGTCTTGGTCTTAAGACGGTTAAAGCCGGTCGTTACCATCTGAGATAAAGACGGTCAAAGCCGGCATTGACCGTCTTTTGCCGCCTGTCCAAAAACCGCCTTTAAGGCGGTAAAAGCTGGTCATTTTCACTAGGGATAGTTTGTTTATTTTTTCAAAGTATGACACTCTGTAGTTCTAATAACAATTCGAGACAAAAACGAATGCATTACGCTAACATAAAATGAAGCTGAAGGGAAGCGAAAACACATCTAGTGTGGTAATATTTCTCCGACTTTTGATCCAAAATGGCGGGCAGTTCGACCTGGTATATTTAGGGGCTCTAGTTATAGTATAATGGAAAAACTAAAGCAAACAACTAACGAACTAATAAGAAATTTCGTAAAATACGATTATGTAAATACTGCTCAATAACAAGAAATTAATTGAGGTAAATATATGTGTTCTTTGACGCAGGCCATTCCACGAAAAAGTCAGCCCTTTGTCTCGCACGTGATGGTTCACACATTTCATTAAAAAGTAATAATTTTAAAGGGTAATGACGAAAATTTTTGCTTAAGAAATCACACATAAGTTTGTAATTTTTTAAGCAGAAAAAATTGACTCATAAATATTTTTAAGTGTAATTTTTAATGAAACATATGAGGTGTCACGTGCGGGACAAAATGACCGTTTTCCATGGAGTGGTTTATATGCAACTGTCAACTATTTTTCAAGTGTTCAAAAAGCTTCTTAAATACCCAAATGTAAGGAATTCTTCACTCCAAACGCTCTATCTAGCAAAATTCATTCAATGCAAATTCTTCTGTTAGTTCAAGAGATGGAAAAGAAGTACTTGTACTTTTTGGTATAGTTCTAAATTATTCAAAAAATTACACAAAATATTCTTAAAAACAAACAATTAAACATAGGATTGAAATGTTTTGATAAGCTTTCGGATGAAAAAAAAAATCTTAATGGCAAATCTTATTATTTTCTCACTAGTGGTACCCGCACGGCTTTGCCCGTAATAGAAAAATTAAAAGGTCTTTTGGTTTGCCTGTATATTTACAAATAATGTATAGTGAATTTTCTCGTCAATTGGCTTGCGCCCATGTTAGGGTTCCACGTTATGATAATTTCGTAATTTACTCGTCCATCTTATGATAATTTTGCTCTTAAAATTGGGATAGAAAAAGAACCACATCGAATTCTCGAAAAATCGCTTCGAGGTGCACACCCCCATGCTACAAACTAACATTGTGCCAAATTTTATTAAAATCGGCAGAACGGTCTAGGCGCTATGCGCGTCAAAGAGATCCAGACATCCTAAAGACATCCAGACATCCTCCGGACATCCAGACGGAGAGACTTTCAGCTTTATTATTAGTAAAGAAAAAAAGCACCAATGGGGGGGGGTATGGGGGAGGAGAGACTAACTGTCCTGCAGACCGATTCTCATTTGCCCCATTTTAAATGACTAATTTCAAATTGGTACATCAGCTGCCAAACAAACTGGTAGCTAATGTAGAATTAGCACACCAGATGTATTTCTGCCTTAGCACTGACTCATGGCGGTAACTTACTGCAAAATACCTAGCTTTTCGCCTTCAATCTTTGAGTTGAACCGCACCATTGCTGCAGTCACTGGTGTGCTAATTCTACATTAGCTACCAATTTGTGTGACTCTCTTGGCTCCTTTAAGAGGTTTTCTGCCTCCAGCTCAGTTACTTCATATTCTGAGCAGATGAGTGCTAAAAAGCACGAAACTGCAGTCCTCGGATGGAATGACTGAGCTGGCGGTGTATTTTACGTAATATTACGTAGTCTTTGGCTCCAAAAACAGTGTCAGTTGAAAGTATTGCCTTACGTTATGATATAATCGTTATAACTAATTATTACTATGTTCTTATTTCTATGAAATTAGTATATATATTGAGTAACTGATTTCCAATTGTATGTTTGATGCATAAACTCGTTTGTAAGTAGTAAACTTACAGATATTTTGCAAAGACTTTCTCTCTCCCAGAAGAGGGAAAAATAGGCTTTTCTGCCCATATGTTAAAGCCCAATTAATGAAAATCTCTTGTGTGATTGAAAAAAATGGATGTCATATTTGAAATCAGCGCACCTAATAGAATAAAAGTCACTCATTATCGTACAATCATTTTTTCATGACCCGAATTTTGTAGGCCTGAGTAATTTTAGACTATAAACATTTTCAATTTTCCAATTGCTACCGAAATCAATCGTCTTTTTACTTAGCACCGTTATCGATTATTGGCATAGATGAGGACATACATTTTAAGAAAGCAATAAATTTCATGCTTGCTCCAGAAAAGCCTTGATTCAAAATTTTCAATATTACCATTAGTATTGCTGTTGTAATTTTTGTAACAATGGGTTTTATAATTAATCATTTAATGGGGAAATTACATGAAATTTACTGGTTTCCACCATAACCTTTTTAAACTAAGTGTTTTAGAAATAAATTATAGCCTATGTTTCTCCCTGATAATGTAGCTATATACAATGTAAAAACGATTCAGAAACGTTCCTGGAAAATAATGGGCAGCTGATGTGCCCAATTGCTCCCAGTAACATATCTTGCAAAAACCAGGAAAGTTTTCTGCTAAAATTCAGTAACCTTCCTGAAATCATCCAGGAAGCCTCCTGAAAAATTTAGAGATGTTCCCGTTCAAAGCCAGTCGTGTCTCTGGAACTTTAGTAAAAATTTAGGTAGGTAGAGAATAATAACTAGGGACATTCCTGTTTTATCAATTACGTTTCACAAGTTTCAAACATGGCCTAAGCTGAGACAGTAATTGCAAGTAAGTATCAGGAATTTAACTCGCCTGCAAAGCTAACCAGGAAACATCACGATCAAGGAAATTCAAAAAAATTCCAAATTGGTGGCATTCGAAAGAGCATTGGAAAACATGTTTATGGCACTGATACTACGTGCCCTCGTGACCACGTTATCGAAATATGATGTCTTAAAAATTGCCGAAATTTTTAGTAAAGTCGCCAAATTTAGCGAGTTTTGTTCAGAAATGGAAGGTACGGCGCGAATTCAACATCTGCATCTGACAAGACATTTCACTTCCATATTTGGTCACCACCAAAGCGCGTGAGAAATAGCGCATTAATTCTTTACTCGGGGTGACTACCATGGCGCGGGGTGTCGTGGCACAGACTGCGGCATTGAAATTTTTAGGGGCTTGTGTTCTGGGATATTAACGTGCGTCGTTTACGCGCTTTGCAGATGACCAGGAATGGAAATGAGAGTCTTGCTAGACGCATGCGATGAAATCACGTGGTATTTTCCATTTCTTGCCAAGTCTTTAAATTTGGCGAATTTTCATAAGATTTCGACAGACTTTGACCCCCCATATCTCAAAAACAAAAGGACGAGGGCAAACAATATTTGGGTCAAATTTTTTTCTAAAGATACTCTTTCGAATGCGACCATTTTAAACTTTTTCCATGATTACTGAACTCGTGATGTTTCCTGGTAAGTAGTCCATAGACTGATTGGCGCCCTTTTTGAGCCTTATCAGTCTGGACAGACCGCAATCGAGATGAAGCCCATACACTTTATAAATACGCTCAGTTAATCTTTAAACTGGGAACTACAAATATTTTTCACAGCAGGGAAAAGTCTGCATGCGTGCAACTTGTAGTAATTCAGGAAACTTTTTGACATTGACACTTGATTTAGAGAATACAGAAGTAGCCATATATGTATATAGATTTTTTTTTTACATTTTTCGTTCTAGGGATACTTTTACGGAATACAAAGTTGCCTTTTTTGTTTTAACCTTTTTATTTTTACAAGAAAAAAAAGGTTAAAAAATTCTAAAATTTCCATGTCAATTTTCATGTTACTTACCATTTCAATATGACCCATGTACATTCGCTCTCTTAGAACACCACTGTGAAAATACATAATTGGAATATGCATCAAGAAGGCCATGTAGCAAAGCCGGTCCATCGGAATGAACACCTTGGAGTGCAGTACGCGCGTCACGGCACCTGGAAGATAAAATTGAAGCATTACTTACAGAACTAATACTACTTCAGAAAAAAAAAAAGAAAAACAGGGGAACAAACTTAAAACCATAGAAAAGAGTATAATTTATTACTTTGCTTATGATGCAAACTCCTCTGGTGTATGGGCCTCCGCGAGCATGTCGTTTTTTTTTTTTTTTTTTTTTTTTTTTTTTTTTTTGCGCGAGCGTTTTTTTTTTTTTTTTTTTTTTACTTCCTTTTACAAAAACGGAAGTATTGATTCGCGAAAAAAATTTTCACTAAAAAATCGGCCTTAATTTCCATTTTGCTCACCCCCGAATGAATATTGAGTTTATTTTTCAACCCGACCACACGTGGATATATGCCTAGAAACGTACAGACACCCGAAATATCCATTTTGACGATCCTCGAGTTAATTACAAGGAGTTTTATCGTGACGTCTGTATGAACGTATGTATGTGCGTATGTGTGTATGTATGTCGCATAACTCAAGAGCGGAATGTCCTAGAAAGTTGAAATTTGGTACTTAGACTCCTAGTGGGGTCTAGTTGTGCACCTTCTTTTTTGGTTGCATTCGGATACTCCAAAGGGGGTCTTTTGCCCTCTTTTGGGGGGAACTCATTGTTAATTTCGATGTAAACTCAAGTGGCGTTATAATTTGGCGGACACTTGGCGACATATCGCCAGTCTTTTGGTCGCCAAGTTTTGTCGCCAACTTGGCAACAAATTTGGCGATTTTTTTTTTTTTTTTTTTCAATTTTGGTTTTAATTTGGCCGCTGTTGGTGATATTTAGAGAGTAAACTATTGAATCACATTAAAACTGCCAATAATGAGAAAATGACATTAAGTTGGAGTAAAAGGAAGTCATGTGATGCACACATCAGCTTGTTTTTTTTTTTTTTTTTTTAATTTTTTGTATTACATGGGTAGTCGTTTCTTTCAAATAGAAAGGAAATTAAAAGAAAATTAAACAGCATTAAAAGGCACAAATATTTAAGAAAACTGCAATTTTCCTGTGAAATTTGTCTCTTTATGTTCTTCTATTGTCTTTTACTTTTCAAAAAAAAAAGTATTTAAGGTTCAATTCGTAGAAAAGAAAGTATTTCACTCTTTTTTTTTTCCTTCGAAAATTTTCTGTCTTTCGCTTTGGGACGATGTTTTCTTCATCTAACTTAGCGTAAAAAAACGACAAGAAATTGTAAAAGATTTCTGATAGCCACTTTTGCTCACGTATATAAACAAGTACGATCAAGAATGAATAATGAATCCAATTCAAACAAAAATAATAACATAAATAATAAATATACTTTGAATGGCGTGGTTTCGTTCAGTCAAAAGTACTACAGTAGACTCTCTCTATCTGAACACTCCCTAATGTGAACACCGCGATATTCTCAACACATTTTGATGATCCCGGCGAAGCTTCATAAACTTAACATAGGCTGACCTCTCTGTACTTTGAACATCCTATAATATGAACACCCCATTATTATTAAGACTATTTTTTTAACCCCGTGCAGTTATTACCTCCCTATATTCTGAACATGGACGCAATCAGTACTTGGGAGTTCCTATGAACCAAGTCGGAAAACCTGAAGAACCCTCAAAATTTTATCACAGTTATTGAAGATTATTAAGAAGATAATGAGAGGAGGAAGACAAAATATTTTCGTGGATATTACTGCATTACATAAAATCATTCAGCTGAACAATATGAAACTGAAATTTCTGTCACTAAACTGCGTATTTCACGAATCCAACCATTGTATCAAGTAGTATTCAAGACCTTTAAAGAACGATTACCTTCAAGAAAAATGTGGCTGAGAATCGCCCGATTTTTTTTTTCACTTGCATGATAACCCGTACTTTGCTTGATAATGAAAAAACATTAAACATTACTCTTTTTTTTCCAAGTGAACTTTTTTTAATAAAAAAGTAAAGAAAGAAATGTAAGAGTTTAGGTTCTATTGAATTGAATTGGACTTTACACCAGCAAGCAATCCAAAATTCTGCATCTCTATCGCAGTAACTGCTATACTAGCACTAGGCAAAGTACTGAACATTGTTCATGAAAGCAATCAAATACATTATGCATGCATTATCCAGTCTCCCTCTGTAAAGAACACCTCCTTAATCTGAACACTTTTGTTCTGTCCCATGAGTGTTCAGAATAGAGAGTCCACTGTACTTTTAGTCATTGAAATTGATAGAATAAGCAAAAAAATAATAACATGAAGCGAGAAAAAACTTTCATTCTCCCAACGCATGATTTTTAATTATTTTTTTAAACTGTCCGATTTTGAAAATAAGGCGTGATCTTTATGACGTCACAAATGATGTCCTTTGGCGCATCTTTCTATCGCGTTTAAACGTTATGATAATCAAGAAGCGAATTAAATATTGAACTCTGCGCTTGCTATCAACCCTAGAGCCGCTATATAAAGTTTAAACATTTTGGATCGGATTTCCATTGTTGCACTGCTAGGGTTACCACAGCAAAGTTTCGAATTTCGCCAAATTTGCCGAAAATAATATTTTATTTAATAAATAATTCACGTGCCGCGAATAATCGATCGCAGTGAACAATCACCAAACGCGATAACTTGCCAGAAAAGGCAACAACTCAAAAACGCGCCCCGATCCAAAATGGCTGATCTTAAGCTGATGCGTCGGCTCGTATATATAGGGGTCTTAATCAACCCTATCGTTGCCAGTACACGCGAGTAAAGATGGGAATTAAATATTGCGCACTGCGAATGGCAACAGTAAATGGCAGTTCGTCACTTGTGATGTCATCGGCAGAAGTGTAAAGAATAAAAGCGCACCGATTAAAGTAATTTTTTTTAAATATTAAACTTGGTCGAATTTTACAAAAAAAAAAAAAAGTTAAATTCTATGTTTTTAAGCATGTTCTTTCAGAAAAAAATATTTTTAAAATTTTGGAAACAACCCCATTGGGCCTTCAAAAACAACTTGATATTCTTACCTCCATGCCGCGTGGCGCATGCCACAACAAGCCATCCAATGCCCAGAGCCCATACATTTCGGTGCATTACCGCGTAAAACGCAGAGAGTGCTGGTTCCATTTTTTCACCGTGTCTGTAACTGTACAGTCCAAACAATACGGCAGTGTTGCAAATTGTTGAAGAAATCCACAAGAGAACACTGGTAGCCTGAAAAATAGTTCATGTTATTAAATTTATCAATAAAATCTGAAAAATTAATTCGAAAACTTTCAAAAGTATAATTCATCTTTTCAAAACATACTTAACTACTGTGTGACCATCGATTACATGGAAAGGCTAATATCCGATTTATAGGCGGAAATAGACTTATCTATTAGTTTGTAGCGTTGTTAGTTGGTTTGTTTCAGGTGTGCACTTTTGACTCTATTATTTAGCCTTATTTTGTAAAAATAAAAATTTGCACAGAGCAATATTTTTTTAATTTAAAGTATATTCAATCTATATTCTCACGGCAAAATATAATTGACTAGCAAAAATACCCGGCGTTGCCTGGGTCAGTAATAATTATGTGAAAAAATTTACTTGCTTTTGTTTTCTGGTTTAAGTGAAAGAATTTAAAACACATCTTTTTGACGTGATTAAAAATCGAGTTTCTTCCTTACCCATAAAACTAAAATAGCAATAAGTATAAAGAACAAAATAGTATTGATTTAGAAACGAAAGCACTATATTTAAGCATATACAAATTTCCAAAACATGAAATTATTATTCTCATGTTTAAAAAGATTAATCTGTTGATACTTTTTTTTTTTTTTTTTAACATGGAGTCTAAAACCTTCTCTGTATTGCTATTGAAGTTGCTCGTAATCCCCTTATATTTGCTTTAGTTGTTTTGGGAAATTTCAATCATTGTGGGCTCTTGGTGCGATTTTACCGAATTTGCGGGAATCGTTTTGGGATACCTTCGACGATGCTCCCTCCTTCTTTCCTTACTTTGTAAAACGATATGATATTAATTTTCGTTACAAAGATATTATCGTCAGGTGCTGAGATACTTTTGGTCACCATAAAATGGCGCTAAAGAGTTTCATCCGAAATGTTTCCAAAATAAGTAGTAAAATTTGGCGATTGTTTGAAATTGTGCAAAAAGGAAAATTAATGGAAGTTTTTGTGCTGTTTATGGATTTGCCTAATTTAGCTGCTGGATTATTTAACACAGTAAAAAAAGTTTTTTAAAGATTCTTTGATTGGCGATATTTTGTTTGCATGGTGAAAGCTGAGAAACATTATGACGTAGTCCTCGGCTTCAAAAACAGCGACGTTGAAAAAAACTGCCACATGCATCAGCTACGGAAATCTTTCTGCAAAAATTTTGGCGATCTGCTGGTTGATTGGATAATGAGTAAGTGTTCAATCAGCATAAATAATAATAAAATCCATTAATTACATTAAAGTTCCGTTTAAATGGAAAATGATCAGCCAAATCATATATTATTTGGCAATCTTGTGCAAAAATCTTACTTCAAGATTTGACTTGAGAAAAGCCTTGAACAGTCACGAAAAGCAAAGATAGTCAACAATACAACAATTGTCGCTATCGACAGGGAGTTGAGATGATACACTAAATCCTGTATTGAGTTTAGGAAAGCCTTCGAACATGGATCTAAAAAGCTCATAACTCGTTTTTTATTCTACTTAGAAATTTCGAACAGGTGCCATCTTCAGCAGAAAAATCAGAGCTTTCGATGGACATATAATGTAAATATGTGCAAGTATTTTTTCATCCCTTTATTAGAGAATTTATACGAAAATTGTGTTTTATTGCCCCCCTAAGGGGGTTTTGCCCCCCATAATGGGACGAAAACTACCCTATGTGTTATTCTGATGCATAAGCTATATTATTGTAAAGTTTCATCAAAATCCGTTCAGTAGTTTTTGCGTGAAAGAGTAACAAACATCCATACATCCATACAGACAAACTTTCGCATATATAATAGTAGTAAGATTTATCGATTCACAACAAAGTTTTGAGCTTACCATTTTCCTGAACGAAATAAAGAAATTTTATTTTCTTTTTGTTGTTTCCATGGTAACTATTTTTGTTTCCATTTATTTTATTTCTGAGAATGCAATAAATGAATAAGGCACTAGTGACATTATAAAACGAGTGCATGGAAGCCCCATCATTAATTTCCCTTCTCCCCTGCTAGATTCATTCAAATGGAATCGTCTTTGCTTGGCAGATTACCAAATTACATACAATCCGTGGTCAAACAGTATTGAGGAATGATTCAGCAGGATTTTAAATAGTTAGTCTTTATTAATGAAAACTTATAATTATATTTCATTATTTATTACTCGTGATTGGTTAAGTTATGGTGTCATCTTTTTCGTTAGTACAAATGCAGTAAAGCTACCATCAAAAGTTTCTTATTTCGCCAAATTACAGGGGTGTTTCTAAAGCTTTAAAGCCATGGCTTAAAATAATATTTGAAACTTTGTTCCTCTATCTGAAGAAAAGCTAGTGTATCATAAAATGGTTATAGTAATTTATATTACAAAGCATCATATCAGATTTGAACATCTTATACATATAAAATCTGAGTATCTATCTATCTATCTATCTATCTATGTCCAAGCTTCTTCTCCCTAACGACAGTGAACTGACCATCGAACCAAGTATCGATGGATTCGTAATCCTCCCGTCTTCATGTTTGGCTATTTAACATAATTCTCCGATAATAATTAGCGGAGATATCAATTAAAAACTTTTAATTATGACTCTTAGATTTCAAAATCAAATCACTATTTTTCGAAGGCTTTCCTCCATTCAAATTATTATTCAGTGCTTCAACTCAACTTTCCGGATGAACGCTTTTATTAAAATTTACAGCGTGAAGAAAATCATTGAAAAGAAACATCTGTTGCAATTTTTTTTTCTCGAATATAAAGAAATAAAATTAGGCTTTTGTTTTAAGGCTTTTCCTGTAATCAGGGTGTTTAAGTTGTTTACTTTTCGATTATTTTGCCGTAATCTGCAGCAAAATTTTGCTGTTTTTTTTTTTTTTTTGTTCAAGCCTGATTGTTAAATACGCATCACATGACATAACTTTCATTTTCGAGGAGGACCGTGAACGTCGTAAAGTAAATGAGTGATTTACATGCAGTTTATTTTTAGTTTGCATAGTACTGATTTAGAATGTGAGTTTCCCTGTTTTCGTGTGGACAATCTTAGAGAACACTTCCCACTGATATAAATCTTGGTGGGAAGATTTTGATAATGGGGTTATTTCCTTCAGTGAAGAGTACTACTTTTCGTCACTGAAATTGATTAAATAAGCAAAAAATAAAAAAATAAATAAAATAACATGGACCCTGAAAATACCTTTTTTTTTTCAACTTATTTTTTAATTATTTTTTTATATGCCAGATTTTTCAAACTTTGCGTTGTCTTTATTACGTCACAAATGATGCACTTTGACGCATCTTTCTGTGGTATTCCCACGTTATGATAATCAAGAAGCGAATTAAATATGGCGCTCTACGCTTGCTATCAACCCTATCGTTTCCAAAACACGTGAGTAAAGATGCGAATTAAATGTCACACGGCCACAATGAGGGAGTTCATTTGTAAAACATTACAAGGAGCGGGGAGAGGGGGGGGGGGTGCTTCTAAAAACTTAGTCGGCGCAAAAAAATTCAAATATCTTTGGAATTGAGAAATTCAAGTCATAAATATTCAATTAAAACATCATATTTTGTGTTTTAAGGTAAAATAATAAGGCTTTCCTCCATTCAAATTATTATTGAATGCTCCATCTCAACTTTCCGTAACAACACTTTTATTAAAATTTGTAGCGTAAAGAAAATCACTGAGAAAAAATATCTGTTGCCATTTTTTCCTCGAATATGAACAAATAAAATTTTGAGCTTTGTTTTGAGGCTTTTCCTGAAATCGAAGAATTTAAAATGTTTGCTTTTTGGTTATTTTTCCGCAATCTGATTTTTTTTTTGTTCAAGCCTGATTGTTGAACATGCGTCACAACTACTATTATTTTCGAGGTGCACCGTGCTTCATCTCAGCTTTCCGTCGATTGCTAATTTAACGTTTCATATTGTCTTTGTTTCATGAGTGATTTTTTGAGGCTTTTCTCAAGTCAAATAATTAAGTAATTTAAGTAAATTACCGCCCTATAGCACCACCACACTAGAGTCACTCTAGTGTGGTGATGCCTATAGCCAGGGCTTAGGCAGAAATACTCGAAATACATCGCCAGCTCAGACATTCCCAGTCGAGCTGGGAATGTCTGAGCTGGCGGTGTATTTCGAATTAAGTAATGTTTCTTTAGAGAGTATTCGACCTAAAGTATTTTAGGACATCATCACAAATACAATAAATGAAGCATCTTATACATATAAAATCTGAGTATCTATCTATCTATCTATCTATGTCCAAGCTTCTTCTCCCGAACGACAGTGAACTGACCATCGAACCAGGTATCGATGGATTCGTAATCCTCCCGTCTTCATGTTTGGCTATTTAACATAATTCTCCGATAATAATTAGCGGAGATATCAATTAAAAACTATTAATTATGACTCTTAGATTTCAAAATCAAATCCCTATTTTTCGAAGGCTTTCCTCCATTCAAATTATTATTCAGTGCTTCATCTCAACTTTCCATAACAATGCTTTTATTAAAATGTATAGCGGGTGAAGAAAATCATTGAGATGAAAGATCTGTTGCCATTTTTTTTCTCGAATATAAAGAAATAAAATTAGGCTTTTGTTTTAAGGCTTTTCCTGTAATCAGGGTGTTTAAGTTGTTTACTTTTCGATTATTTTGCCGTAATCTGCAGCAAAATTTTGCTGTTTTTTTTTTTTTTGTTCAAGCCTGATTGTTAAATACGCGTCACATGACATAACTTTCATTTTCGAGGAGGACCGTGCACGTCGTAAAGTAAATGAGTGATTTACAAGTTATTTGAGTTCTTTGAGGGTTTGTACCTGGAAAACGGATTGATGTAATTCTTGTACGACCATGTGGATAGAATCCATCCAAATATTTATCTGAGTGGTATGTTGCATTAATAAACACCCGGGCAACGCCGGGTAGTAGACTATTTTATGTAAAAAGCGGATTGTTATTGTGCATAAGTATTTCCGATATAGTCTATCAGATGTAATTCAGTTTAACGTGAGTAAAGATTATAGTTGATAATGCATATATTTTCCCCTTTTGTGCTGACTGAAAATGTACTCATAACTTGTATCATTGATAACGATTATTAACGTTGATGAGGTGTTTTGGCAAAAATATGTTTTACTGGTGTTTTGCAAACCTTGCTTTACGCGCATTTATTTATTCCTTAACGCGTTAGAAACTAGTGTCAGTGTACTACAAAAGCATCAACTGGACTGCTCTTACATTTTTTAGGTAGCCCGTGCAACGCCGGGCACGCAGCTAGTCTTATACATATAAAATCTGAGTATCTATCTATCTATGTCCAAGCTTCTTCTCCCGAACGACAGTGAACTGACCATCGAACCAGGTATCGATGGATTCGTCATCTTCCCGTCTTCATGTTTGGCTATTTAACACAATCCTCCGATAATAATTAGCGGAGATATCAATTAAAAATTATTAATTATGACTCTTAGATTTCAAAATCAAATCCATATTTTTCGGAGGCTTTCCTCCATTCAAATTATTATTCAGTGCTTCAACTCAACTTTCCGGATGAACGCTTTTATTAAAATTTACAGCGTAAAGAAAATCATTGAGATGAAAGATCTGTTGCCATTTCTTTTTCTCGAATATGAACAGGTAAAATTCTTGTTTTTGTTTTGAGGCTTTTCCTGTAATCAGGGTGTTTAAGTTGTTTACTTTTCGATTATTTTGCCGTAATCTGCAGCAAAATTTTGCTGTTTTTTTTTTTTGTTCAAGCCTGATTGTTAAATATGCGTCACATGACATAACTCTCATTTTCGAGGAGGACCGTGCACGTCGTAAAGTAAATGAGTGATTTACATGCAGTTTATTTTTAGTTACCTAACCTTAGTTAAACCTTGCTTTACGCGCATTTATTTATTCCTTAACGCGTTAGAAACTAGTGTCAGTGTACTACAAAAGCATCAACTGGACTGCTCTTACATTTTTTAGGTAGCCCGTGCAACGCCGGGCAAGCAGCTAGTATTATTATATTTTATGCAATAAATGTAGCGCACCACTGATTAATATTTTGTCCATAGTAGAACAAATCAACGATTTACTTGCCTTCTTTGAAGAATAAATTCAGATTTTAAAAAAGTGTATTAATTTTGTTTTTATGTCTTATCCATTCACACAGAAACTTTTCTATTTATTTATTTATTTATTTTTAAGATCAAAGGCGAAACATATTTCTAACTGTTTTAGAAATTTCTAATGGCAAACCACAGAAAACACAGTCATCCTCATAACGTATAATAGCCAATTTACTGATCGAGTAACACTGACGTCAACAACAATGAAACTCGCGCCTTAGCATGGTCATTTGATAATATTTTCTGGCAATGTGTGATATGCATGGAAATGCTTTCTTTTTGACAAGGCTAAACTGGATCCGGTAACTTAACTGTTTTACTGGTAAGACTGTCATTTCAGGGGAATGAAGAAACGAAAAAGGGGTCAACAAGGAACGCTATCTACTGGAAATTAGGGTTCATCCACTGGAGTAAGGGTTGAAATTTCAACTATCAAAATACCACCAAACAGGCAATTGTTGCTTCGTTCAAATGTAGAAGCAATTTTCCCCCGTCATACCTTGACGGGCGATTTTCCAGTTTAGAGTAGTTTCGAACCATGAAAATTATCTTTTTTGAGCAATCACGATTGCTTATTGTTCTCACTTGACTGTTTTTGGCGTCTTTTGATTTTTCCCACCGCCACCCTCCGCACCCTGTCACCGTCGACGGGCTCCTCACGATGCTGCTCCTATAACGGAAACAGTCTCCAGGTTGCATCCATGTCCTACACACACGCGCATACATACACGACTACACACACACACACACGCACGCACAAAACACATACACACACATACACATACACACACGCATACATACAGACACCCACACATATACACACGCATACATACAGACACCCACACATACACACAACTACCCACACATTCATATCTGCACACAGACACAAACACATATGCCTACACACACATACACATAACCCCCACACACACATTCATACACACAACTACTCACACACTTATGCCAGCACACAGACACAAACACACATGCCTACACACACATACACATACCCCCTACACACAAACACATACCCCCTACACACAAACACATACCCCCACACACAAACACACACGCCTACATACACACACTCGTGATTGCGAAAAACATAATTTGAATTCAAGATGTTAAAATTCAATTTTTTTTTTTCAGTATTTTTTATGCAAAACAAGTTGGCAACACAACTCATTTCATCATCCAAATAATCTGGATTTGGACATTGAAATACGGATTAGACGTCACTGAGATCCCTACATTCTAATGTTCAATGTAATGTAAAAACTATAGAAACTGCTGTAATGCAATTAATCTGGGGAGTCCTTAAACATTAAGCTATTTTATATTACTGTTTCAAAGCGACATTCTTTCTTTGAAATACTTTGTTTTGCATTGTTTGTCTTTATTTTAGTCACATGCTACATGTTATGATTGTGTTGCAGAAAATTACATTAATTTGTTGTTAATGCATTTTTT
Organism: Uloborus diversus; assembly: GCF_026930045.1. NCBI lineage: Eukaryota > Metazoa > Arthropoda > Arachnida > Araneae > Uloboridae > Uloborus > Uloborus diversus. The sequence goes on from NC_072731.1 coordinate 259,252,271, forward strand.
TCAACTTTGTTTTTTTTCTCCAAAAAATTCTTCAAAATTTAAAAATTTTGTTTTTCATCCCATTTTTCGTGTGGTTCAAAGTGAGCCTCAGTGCCAAGATCACTCTGAACCGGGTTATTAAGTTCATTTCAAATGGTTTTTATCATTATTATTTCTTAATTTTGGATTACTATTAGGGATGCGCCGATTGATCGGCAAGAATTGGTAATTGATCATGATCGGACAAATTTTGCCGTTTAATTGACGGGGAAAAGATTTTTTTGAATGCTTTTTGATAATTTTTAAATTTTGAAGAATTTTTTGAACAAAAAACCAAGATGAAAAAATGCATGAACAAGAAATAAATGTAATTTTATGCAACACAATCATAACATGTAGCAAGAGAGTATGAGTAAAATAAAGTCAAACAAAGCAAGACTTGTGTTAAACTGAATGAAATACGGAAATTAAAATATCCGTAACATTTTATAATTTCACTTAGCATTAGATGTTTAAAAATTTCATGGGCATGTTTATTTCTTTTTTGCAAACATTGATGGTTGAAATAATTCCAATTTTATTAATTTTTCGCTGTTTTGTAAAAGCAGGTGTGTTTTCTACAACACGGTTTCGATATTCGCAACTCCAGCTCTCGAATGCGCTACCTTGCGGCGATTAACACAATTAAAGAAAAAGGTAAAACATTGCGTTCCAAGTGCGTCTGTTGGTAAACATAAGCAGTTTGTTTATAAGTATTTATTGACGCATTCGATGTGTCTTAGATTGCTTTCAGCAACAGAAATTGTTTCCTCCCGTAATGGTATTCTCGAGCTTCTCAAAAGAATGTTAGTTTTCATTATTTTCCTCTAAAATGTGAGTTGACTGTCGTAAATGGCGAAATCCTAAACACAAGAAAACTCTGGATTAACACGCATTTGCATGAAATTAAAAACAAGTATGCTGTTCGAAGCTTTTTTCTTTTTGTTTTTTTGAAAGAGGATAACGTCATACCAGGTAAAAAATTTTTATTGTTTTGTGTGAATTTGTAAGGGAATATGGGCTTTTTTTTCCCTCCTTAAGATCGAAAAAAGAATTTAATAACATTAGCGGAAGAATTCAAGATTTCATCTCCGCTTAAAAATAAATTAATTTAACTAACCTTATTTTACTGAAGCATTTGGTTGGAATAGACAGTATGCAAAATGAAAAATGTTTAAACGAGAAAGAAATTTGAAGCCTAAACAAAAGCCGAGAATTTTCATCGCCAAAATAGTGTGCCAATTTTACTTCATTGCTTTCATTCTCAGCCGAAGAGTTTCACCAAAAATTTGTTTTGGGTTATAGTTTTAGTATTGTGCGAGCAAAGAACCTTTGGCGAGATTTCACATGTCAATTAAACCATTTTAATTTTTTATCCTGAGTGTAATAAAATGGTAGAAAGATTACAGAATTCTATAAGTTAAAAGAAATAATGATAAATCAATTAAAAAGAAAACTACCACCATATATCCGTGAGAATTTTGTTGATGATTTGCATAGCATGACAGAATTAAATCATAATTTAGAAATTAGAAATATACAAAACAGAAGCATTTTTAATTAACCGATTTGGCAATTTGAGAAAAATAACTCAGCTACAAATGCAAAACAATTACCGCTAGCCAAGCAAGACAAAGAAGTATCATCTTCTTTTGATAATAATTCTTAATGTCATATAAATAAATTATCCAGCATTAATTAATATTCCTGTCAGTTTTATGGCCACACGAAAATGTAGTTCCATCAAGAATTGATAAATATCGAATTCAACATAGTGGAAATGGCTGCTTAGAGCTACAAACTAAGAAATTTGCATTAATTTCTGACGTTTAGTAATGCTTTTTGGATTCTCATTTCTTTCTACGTGAGCCAGAATATCCACAAGACTTTAAAAATAATCTAAAAAGAATAAAGCAAAAAAATCATGCATACAAACAAAAATTACTAGGCTTATTAGCATTTTCTACGCTACGGCACGCGTTTGTTTTACCATTTTCATCCGCCATTAGACGGCGGCTGCAGTGCCCCCCATAATTTGTTGGAGTTGCGAATTACATGGTACCAAATTTGCGATTATTATAACACGGTTTTGATATTACACGGTATAAAACTTTAATTCATAACTACACGGGTTTGATGTAACACGCATTTTAAAAGAATTAATTCAATTTTTGTTCAATACACTGTTAAAAAATGTATAATAACAACTGTAATAAGTTTTTACTTTGTTTTTATGAAACTTTTACGAAAAACTGTCTGTCTTGGGCTCAAAAAAAAAAAGCTTGGTTTCCCCGTATAACACTAACTTTTAACTTTTAAATACATACTTGATTTTTCTCATCAGTGTTCTAAAAGCAAAAAGGTGAATATTATTTTGCTTCCAATGCGTTGTAAGAAAATAACATTAGGATTAAACGCAAGCTAAATTTGGCAAACGATAAATAAAAAATGTAGTCGAAAGAAAATATGACACAAAATAAATAGAATGATTCTATTTATTTTATTCGCAACTCCAGAGCTCGAATACGCTACCTTGTGGTGATTAACAATACTAAAGGAAAAGGTAAAACATTCCGTTCTACGTAGAACACTGGAACTTCTTTCTTTGGAGAAAATTACAGGCTTCAGAGATTTTGTGGTGTAATGTAATTTTAGAGGAATAGAAAAGAAAGTAATGGCATCTGTTCGTTAAACCATTTTCATCCGCCATTAGACAGTGGCTGCAGCGCCCCCTATAGTTTATTGGAGTTGCGAATTTTAAATTTTGTTTTGTTGTTGTTGTTGCTCAGACGAACTTTATAGAAAAGCTCAGCTATTTTTTCTTATAGAATGCGTTTTGTTCTAAGACGGAAAGAAAAGTGGATTCAGTTTCTTCTTGTGGCGCATAACAGTTTTAATTTGAGGTATGTAAAATAATTAAGTTTTATCGTTTATAACAACTCTTATTTTTGAATCAGTGGGTCTTTGTGTGTTCTGGTTGCCAATTTTCGTTTGTATGTTCTATTGAGCTAAAATTTCAGCTGTTATAAAATTTACACCTTATGACTTGGTTTCGATACAACACGGTACACATTCCTTGATATACATTACTTCAAGGTCTCGTATAACACGGTTTTGATATAAAACGGAACATGGTTTCGATATAACACGGTGTTCATTGATATGATTTATGATATGTACATGATTAATTAGGTTAAAAAATGAGTAAAAAAAACATTCATAAAAACGTCTCGTGTAGTACGGTTTCGATATTACACAGAACGAATTTTCCGTGTTATACGAGGCCGCATTACTTAAAAAAAAACGGTAATGGGGAAAATTTTATTTTAAAAATTACCATGATCATTGATCGCCTGGTTACCGACCGCCGTTTAACCAGGAATCGGTAATCAGACAATTTGCTCATCTTTAAGAACTATGAATATTTTTAGGACTTTTTCTTCAGTTTTATGCCAGTAGATGAAAATTATTTTTTCGTTTTGAAAGCTGTAAAAGAATTTTTTTTAATGGAAAAAAGTGTATTAGCTGCTTAGTTTAAAAGGTGCTGCTATTTTATTTGTTCGTTTTTTTTAAGCATCTATTTTTTTAGATGAATGAGGAATATTTTATTCCTAGAAATTAACTTAAAATATTAAAAAGATATGTTTGAAACACTTTGCGATTTTAGCTATTTTTGAGGATATTGATCAGGTACTAGAAAGTAGTATGGGTGTACGGGAAAGTAGGCTCGTATGGTTCTAGACGTAACTTCTTGTAATATTGCTGTTGTAAGGCAACGAATTTTCGCAACAATGGGTTTTATATTTAATCATTTAATGGGGAAATTACATGACATTTATTGTTTTCCATCTTAACGTTTTTAAACTAAGTTTTTTAGGAATAAATTATAGCCTAAGTTGCTCCCTAATAATGTAGCTATTTATGGTGAAAAATCGGTCCAGTAGTTTTGAAGATTACCCCGGACATACATACATACATACACACAGAAGTAGCCATTTATGTATATAGATAATGCAACGAATATTACTAGAAATTATTTATGGACGTTATGTATAACGTCCAAACGAAACAAATGAAAGAGAGATGTCAATGACCATAAATCTCTAGTCTTCACTTACTCTACTGATTGGCAGTTCATCTTTTTTCTCGCCCAAGAAATATCCAGCCAGAAGTCCAATACAGAATGGACCTAAATGGTCGTACGGCAGTATGTATATGTCTCGCCAAGTGATGGGTGCAGTTCTAAAATTAGAAAGCAAATTAGAACCTGTTAAATTTAAGACTGTGACTTAACAAAAAAAAAAATGTTCTCATAGCTTCTCTTTATCTACCTTTTTAAATTTTCCCCTTCTCGTCAGTTATTTATTATGATGCATTAATTACATTAAAACGCAGGAAGAAATAACGTAAAAAATCTTGAATATAAAAATTAAATCATGTTTGATATATGATGTTTAAAACTCTGTAACTAAGTCTCTTTGCAATTACATTAAACGGTTGTAGTTTATACACTTTGATTTTACTAATGAAAGTGATATATGAAACTTGTTCTTACTTTAGTTAACAATTTGTTTTTACTGTCCAATTTCAAATTTCATGCCGGTAGAGTTTTTGTAAATTAATAATTTTGGGTGTCTCGGTACTTGGAAAACCTGGACATATTTAAGAAAACCCCTATAAGTGTATGGAAATTACTGTATTAGAGTAACAAAAGAGAATTGTCCTCGTTGCAGTGAATCGAAGCTCTTGAAAATTCAGAGCTAAAGCAAGAAAATAAAAAGTGTAAATTAAAAGTGTGTAAGATAAGATATTATTCTTTATCTTTGCTAATAATGAAGCTGAAAGTCTCTCTGTCTGGATGTCTGGATCTCTGTGTCGCACACAGCGCCTAGACCGTTCGGCCAATTTTCATGAAATTTGGCACAAAATTAGTTCGTAGCATGGAGGTGTGCACCTTTTCGAAAATTCGATTTTGTTCTTTCTCTATGATTTTATTTTTACCACCATTGGTGGGTTTAATTCTTCTGCACCGAGCGAATTACCATAACATGAACGGGTAATTACCTTAACATGGGCGAGCCTATGAATATAGCATATTGGCGAGAAATTCATCATCCATTATTTGTAAACATACAGGCGAACCAAATGACCTTTTAATTTTATACTACGGGCAAAGCCGCGCGGGTACCGCTAGTAGTTTATAAAATTTGAAATTATGATGAAATGTTGATGATACTCAATACTTTGGTTCTTCGCAATATCCAATTGGCTAACTAAGTAAGGCCAGACATTTTTTTCAAATCTCAGGCTAAAAATTTTAACTATTTTAAGTACCTTAAATGTCACTTACCACGATAATTCAAAGAGCTATTCTCCAACTATTATGGACATTTAAAGCTAAAATCTTAAATATCACTGAGGATGTTCACTCACTGAGCTGTTCTTCAATTGTGTTAAACGATTTTATATTATCTTAAATGTCACATAGCATGTTCATTAATTGAGCTCTACTTCAATTAGTAAAAATATTTTCAAAGATTTAAATGTCACTTAATAGGTTCATCTATTAAGCACTTCTTCAATTATTTTGGATATTTTCAAGAATCTTAACTATCGACTTGCATATTCATTCATTAACTTCTTCCTCAATTCTTATGGTGTCCAAGATATTTTCGAAAATCTTTGACATTTTTTAAATACCACCCATATGTTTCTATACTAAACGTCTCTTCAACTTTACGGCCACGTCAAGCACAGTCTATTATTTTAAAATGTAAAAGGAAATAACCAATGTTTTTAAAGAACAAAGTTACAGATTACTGCAGGCAAGTGTTTCGGGATTACAAGAAACCCTCTTTTCAATGCAAAATAGTGAGCTTTTGCGTGTAAAGACAAGGCATCCGGCATTTACCGAAGATATTTAAATTCAAAAACTCACTATTTTGCATTGAAAAAGAGGTTCCCTGAAACCCCAAAACACGTGTCTGCAGTAATCTGTAACTTTGTGCTACAAACCCTTCGTTATTTCCTTTTATTTCTTAGCACAACGGTACTTATTGATTTATTACTAGTAGTACCCGCACGGTCCGCAGTAGAAAATTAAAAGGTCATTTGGTTCGCCTGTATATTTACAAATAATGGATGGTGAATTTCTCGCCAATTGGCTTGCCCGTGTTACGGTTCCATGTTATGATCATTGGGTTGTTTAGTCGTCCATCTTATGATAATTTTGCTTGGGAAAATGTTCTTAAAATTAGAATAAAAAAGGAACAAAATCGAATTTTCGAAAAATCGCATCAAGGTGAACACCCCATGCTACAAACTAATTTTGTAGTAAATTTCATGAAAATCGGCCTAACGGACTAGCAGCTATGCTCGTCACAGAGATCCTGACAGAGAGAGATCCAGACTTTCAGCTTTATTATTAGTAAAGATAAAGATTTTGAAATGTGTGTTCTGTAATTTTATGATAAAAAAAGGAACAGAATGTAAATGTAAATTACGACTAGAATGTGAATTGTAGCCAGAGTAAATTTATACCAAATATTTCCTCATATCTCATTACCTGAAATCCAGCATGAAAAATGCCATGCTTCCAGGTAATTGCTGTGTGATTGTGATGACAGCTACTCCTATGATACAGGAGAGGACTAACGCAGCACACGTGAGGATGCCGAATTTCCGGGACCTGTAATTAAACATAGCTGTTAAAGTTGTTGCAATCTTGTTTATAAGTATTTTCAATCTCATAAACTATTGATCATGATCATTAGAGTGGTTCAAAAAAACTTTTTTTTCAGCTAGAGTACAGGACATCCCCTATTTTTTTAAGACTTACTAATAGTATTATACAAATACAAGTGACGACCAGCAACAGGCTCTGGGCCCAGCTAGGATGGTCCTAGTCATTTTACAATCCCCATTGAAGATCAATGGCCCTCTTAAAACTATCTACTCCCTTGCTCATTACCACTTCTTCGGTAAGCTGTTCCAAAGTTCCACTACCCTGCTAAAATAATAATTTTTCCTAACATCCATGTTAGCCTAAGATTTAAATAGCTTAAAAACAATGACCCCTTGTCCTGTTTCCAGTGCTAAACTTTAACCCCGTAACATCCTTCATTTTAATAAATTTAAACAACTGAATCATGTCCCCTCGGTCTCTTCTTTGCTCAAGACTGTACATTTTTAGCATTCTAAGCCTGGAATCGTAGTCTAAGTGAGAAAGTCCATTTATTAGCCTTGTAGCCCGCCTTTGAACTTTCTCCAATACATTAATATATTTTTCCTAAGATAAGGAGACCAAAACAGAACAGCATACTCCAAATGAGGTCTTACCAAACTTCTATTTTAGCTTCTTACTCAATTTTTAAGAGGGTGCTCAGTGACCCCTCAATTTAACATTAGCTGTAGCATAGAAAATCACAAATTTAGAAACATTTAATTTCCCTAGCTGTCTTTTTGTACATAATTATTTTATTGCAATGTATATGCATATTACACGTGTATATTATAATATGTAGCATTGTTTTTTCAGTTCAGTATATTTTTTAACCTCCCTCCCCATACGTATGAAGTTTAGGGGGGGTGAGCACCCTCTTTCAGTTGAAATAAGAACCTAAAATTCTTCCAGTACATTGCTATCCAAAAGTCTTAAAATATTGAGGAGTGTCCTGGTATCTAGAAGAACCCTTTTTTTTTACATGTATTTTTGAACCACCCTGATGGTCATACAGCTGTAAAGAGCTGTGTAATACAGAGCAGTTTCTTACTTTTTGAGAATCCAGATGATAATAGCTGAAATTAAAGTCAACTGCATGATGACTGCCAGAACCCATGTTTGATACAGACACTAAAAGTATTTGAAGATTAAACATGTAAAGCGTTAGTCTTAAATTCGATGTTCATTGTGAATTAAAATTGTACAAGAAACTATTAATCACAGCTTTCGAAACAACATTTTTTGCAGTAACTATTAATGAAAACTTTCCAAACAAAATATTTTACGACAACTATCAAAACAAAATTTTTTGGAGTAACTATTAATGAAAACTTTCGAAACAAAATTTTTTACACCTTTCGAAACAATTTTTTTTGCAGTAACTACCAATGAAAATTTCCAAAACAAAATTTTTTACTACAACTTACAAAACAAAATTTTTTGCAGTATACATTCATTAATAAAATTAATTGCAATTAACATCGCTACAAAGAAAAATAAAGATGATGCTATTTCTTTCTTATGCTATAGTTTTGCAAATTTATGGAAAGTAGCAGATGGTACAAAAAACTATTATTGATAACTTTCGAAAAAAAATTTTTTGCAGTAACTATTAATGAAAACTTTCGAAACAAAATGTTTTTACGACAACTTTCGGAACAAAATTTTTTGCAGTATACATTTATTAGTAAAATTAATTGCAATTAACATCGCTACAATGAAAAATAAAGATGATGCTAATTATTTCTTATACTATAGTTTTGTAAATTTACGAAAAGTAGCAGATGGTACAAGAAACTATTAATGATAACTTTCGAAACAAAATTTTTTGCAGTAACTATTAATGAAAACTTTCCAAATAAAATTTTTTACGACAACTTTTGAAACAAAATTTTTTGCAGTAACTATTAATGAAAATTTTCGAAACAAAATATTTTATGACATTTTTCGAAACGAAGTTTTTGCAGTATCATACATTTATTAATGAAATTAATTGCAATTAACATCGCAAAAAAGAAAAATTAAGATGACTCCATTTCTTTCTTATGCTATAGTTTTGAAATTCTACATTATTATGTGTTTAAAAAGTAGGAACAACATCGCGACCCCCATAAAAAATGCCCCACTACACCATTTGAGGTCACGACCTGCAGTTGGGAGGCCCTGTCACAGAGATAAGGTGAAATTTTGAATGTGCTATTTTGCATTGCACTTTTATGTAGAAGGAAAAGAAATTCTGCTTTTAAGCAATTCGGCTTGAACCCGTTACAGCATCTATAGACATGCAGTTTCACCCTTAATTGGGATCTTCAGCCTGGAAAATTTGGCTTGGTCTGCAAAAATTGGAAAAAATAAACATACAAGTACCATACTTCGTTAATTTGCTAGATTAATCTTATATTGCTGCATATGTATAAAACATTTTAATCATTTACATTTTTGTTAGTACTATTTCTTAGTTTCACAATCAATAATTTAAACATCAAAGCCATAAAAAAGATATTTTTTCGATCTAATTTCAACTTAACTGAACTACCATTTGAAACATCAATCGTTAAATATTATCTTATTTTAAAGAATTTTCTATATATATCCTATTTATTCGCAGTTTTCTTTAATACACTTTTTTGCATGACTCACTTTGTGCTTTTAGACTAGGGGTTCTCAACCCGTTAGGCTATGCACCTCCTTTTGAGCACTGATATGAGCTCACCTACATCCCCTCCCCTCAGACCACCCTATGTGATCAATACAAGAGTACAGTTGAAAATTCGAACTGAAGCTGGTTATAAAATATAAGTATAGATAATTTCGTAAACAAAATTTATAATTATTACACATAACTTAATTTTGAACATAATCTTATGAAATTAGGGCACATGAAATGAAACATCTCTATGCAAATAAATTTGAAGTAATATAGAATCTGAGTGAGGTTGGTATGTCATACCAGCCACTTTCACATTATCAATAGGCGGATTACCACCGTTTGCTGTTGACAAGTTTTTGTACATTATGTTCTAACTTGTGAAAAGCGTCTGTCAGTTTTAATGCCCATCCTTGCTCGATATTTTGACTCTTATGTCTTCTAATGCTGCAAAATGATTCACACGGACTTATGCAATCAGGAACTGCATTGAAACTTCCAAAGCGGTCGATAATGTAGAAGAAAATAGTTAACCCCTTCAGACCTGGTGTCCGGTATCGGTATACCGGATATACACTTTAAACAGCTGCTAATCATTTAATAATTGATTTAATTAGTTGATTTTTTTTGTAGTTGACTCTTTACATTCTGCTTATTATAATCTGTGAAATAATTTTTCGTTTTGGGATTGACAACACTGACATATAAGGATTGAGAGATAGAGAGTGGCTCATTTTTCCAACCATGGATTTTCATCTGAAAAGCGAGATTTTTTCCTGATTTTTTTTAAATATATAATCTTTAATTAATCGTTTCAAACGCTTATATTATATTTTATAATTGTTTGTAGAACATTTTATAATGAAGTTTGTTCGGTATTTTATCGTTTTTGTATATGAAATGTTGATTTCAAAAAGATAAGTCCGGAATACTGGACGTCCCATAACTCTTTTAATTTTTCTCCTACAAACTCAAAATTTTGTCTATGAGATACCCTTTACCATAGTACACTGTGAAACAAATATCAACATTTTTGTTCCAATATTTCATAATTCCGACTAAAGGGGTTAAAAACATTTATGTGTGTAAAAAGAAAAGTTCGTAACTTTTGGTGACCCCCCAAAGCTGTGGGGCCTCTAAGCTACGTTACATGGGGTTACACTAAAATCAGGCCTTGTTACCCTGTACCCTGATTGCGTCCTTGTCAAAACCAAACACTGCAATCTTAAAGGAATTAAATTACGTATTTCTTTTCCCGCATTCGTGTAGATGGCGCTACCAAACTTTGCCGTTTCTTTTTTATTTCGCGGTTTCGGTTTCGTTTCTAGCTGCAAATATAATAAGAAGCAGAGGTTGAGAACCCCTAGTCGAAGAACGTTCAAGCTTACTATCTCACAATACGTCACACAATAAAAATGCACGAAGTCAAAATCAGAAATTGAGAGACTCCGTATCCTCTGTTGTTCCGTATGTACTCACAGCGTCTATAGAGGGCCAGAAATTGTTGATGTATAGAATATTCATCCACCACCTTTCTCTGCAATTGTTCAACATAGGGCCCATGTAGGGCTTCCAGAAAGGACCAGATCCGATTAAAGGCAGAACTAGAAAGACACTGATGGCTAAAAGTTGCGCTGCAGTCATTCTGCAAAAGAAAGACAAGATGAAATAATGATAAAGATAATGATATAAAAGGAATTTTTTTTCTGACAAATTAAATATTCGCAAATCAATGATCAAGTTTTATCATTTATTTCTTTATTTTAATTTAATTATTTATTTTTTTGTATTAAAGAGCCTTTTTTTTTAATTTCTATGCTGTATAGTAGATTAATCTGTGTTTCTAAAAGTTATAATTTTGGATAATTTCAGTCCACCTTTTGAGATTTTTTATTCATACTACATGTAATACGAAAATAACCCTCATAAATCGAAATATTTCTAAAATTATACCGTAATCTGTAAAACCATCTTCAAAAAAAAAAAAAAAATTGTGTGCAGTAAGAACTGTGTGCTCATTGTTGTGAAACTGTCATTTATAATGAATAGTAGGGGAATGTCGGGCAAAGTTGAAATAGTAGGGTTAAGTGAAATGGTGAAATATTTACTCTGCTTTTAGTGCCATTCATCTGGTAATATTATGGCTATGTATAGTAATACATGTAGCCTATTCCAGTCAGGAAAAAAACACCGCCTAGGACAGAAACATATGATAATACCGGCATTTTTTTTTTTTGAATGATACTTATGTAATATTTTTTGTAAGTCAAAAAATATTTTTGTTACTATAAATGATCAAGTTCTTGTTATTAACATTTTAAACATTAATTGAGACCTACTAACATTTGGTGGAGCATTAATTTAGCTAATATTAAGCTTATGAGCCAGTGAGAAGCAAAGGGATGCAAGTGGACTATTTTAAGTTTCGAGTAAAACTTGTTTAAAGATCAAATCCTAGGTTGACTTTCACTGAAATTCTTTTCTAAATCATGCTATACAGCAGAAACCTACCAGGTTACTAGTACCATCTCTTGCCCCAAGACGGAGGAGAGGTTCACCTACCATGTGTATGGTTATCTCCAAATTTTTAATTTTGCTACTTGCATCCCTTTGCTTCTCACTGCCTCATTTGTATTTTAAATGTTTTTACAATTAGGCAATAGTTTATTTCGTTTACCCACTGAATCATTTACTAAATCACTTACTTGTTCATTTATTAATGAAATCATTTACATTTCTTCATTTAGTAATTCACTTATTTATTCGTTTATTCATTTATTTTCTTATTCATTACTCTTTTACGCCCTCATTTATTTATCTTCATATATTAATTGATTTATTTATTTCATTATTTGCTTAATGTTTCATTATCTTTTCATTTATTCATTCAACCTTTTATGTACTCGAATGGAAAATATTTTATTTTTCCCTTTGTCCCATGAAAAAAAGGGAAACTTTTCCTTTTTTTCCTTTTTTTTTAAATTTTTGTTTCAATGCAAATTTTATTATAAAATGCAATGCTCTTTCGTTATGTACTATAATATTTAAAACAAATTTCCGATTTGTTCATTCTCAAAAACCTCAGTCATCTTAACTATTTCACTTTGCCCCACATTCCCCTACTTTGCTTTTAAAAAATCATATTTTATAGTTCAACATACTAAAAGCTTAAGGATTGTTCATTAATTACGTAATGGTCCCGAGGGGGGGGGTTGGAAAAATCTCTATAAAGCCTTACTTTGGGGGGGGGGGGTTCAAACCAATCCTTGCGTAATAATTTCCAAGTGGGTTTTTTAAATTTGAAATCGCGCGGTCAAGTGGTTTAATTACTTCTTTTTATAAAATATGAATTGAAGTTAAAAAAAATAAGCTGCTTTAAACTTACCTGCAATATCGACCACAAAGCAATTTGCAGACGTTTAAATTCACTTTCCCCTTTTCAGAAATAAAACGCCATCTGTTGTATGTGATTGTAATTCCTCTGTAATCAGAAGAAAAAAATACAAAATAGAGAAGATAGTTACAATAAAATTTAAGTAGAAAAATATTTTCGCATAGTAGTTTTTTTTTTCTTCTTTTTTTTCAGAAATACTAAAATAAAGAAGAGAAAACCACATTATCCGGTATTTGTTGCATTTTTTAAATATTTCACTAGGTAAATTTTACTTCAAATTTAATCTCAAGCTACGGGATTTTCATAATTGAAAATTGTTGTTGTTTAAGTATTTTAATGGATCAACTACAATAAAAAGTGTCGCAACCCTGATTAAAGAGTTTGAAAAATACTGTTTTGGAATTTCAATCAATGAAAAATGTTTTGTTTTAGGGGTCGTCCATAAATGATGTCGAGCTTTGGGGGAGAAAAGTGGATTAATAAAATTGTTGCAGTTTGGGACGAGGGCACTAACAAGAAATGTGACAACTCGCATTCTTAATTACAATATGCTTATGAACAGCGTGACGTGTAAAAAAGGCAGGGAGGAGTAAGGAGAAATTAGACACTTTATGACACGTGAGGGGGGAGGTCAATTTTTTTGAAAAAAAAACTGTGACAACTTTTATGGACAGCCCCTTAGTCACTTTTCTCTTTTCAAAAAGTTGTTACCTTTTCGATTGTAAATTTTATAGGTATTTTGTATAACTTCTTCCTAATCGTCAATTATTTAATATATTTTCATAATAATTTTCATACAATATATTCTGATATTGGGAACGTGTGGGTTATATAAAGATATTTTCAAATTTAATCTACTTATATTTGAAAGATTTTCTTTTTATTTCATAGAATTAAATATTTTTCTAAGAATATTACAAAATTAGAGAATCGATCGTCAAGATATGACGGGCGAAAAGTGCTTCAACGTTTGAACGAAGCCATTGCCTGTTTGAAGATATTTTGATAGTTGAAATTTTAACCCTAACTCCATTGGATTAACCCTAAACTCCAGTAGATAGCGTTCATTGTGGACCACTTTTTCGTTTCTTCGTTCCCCTGAAACGACAGATTCGCCAGTAAAACAGTAAAGTAACTGGATTCAGTTCAGCCTTGTCAAAATAAAGCCTTTACCTGCTTTTCAAACATTACAAAAACATTTTATCAAATTATCATGTCGTGGAGCAAGTTTCATTGTTGATGACGTCAGAAGCGTTACTCGATCACTGGCTATTATATATATGAGGATTGAAAACGCTTCATATTAGTTAACTGCTTTAAACTTGATTTATATAAATTTCTTTCATTGTTAAATTTAATACTCGCATGAAAAGTTCTCTAATTTATTTATTTGTATGAAATACTGTAAGAGTTATGCAATGTTCAATCGAAATATTATTTTTGTTGATAAATACATCCTCGCCACCTATTTGAATACATACATGCTAGCATTTATATTCACTGTGCAATCACCTCTATTCGTGATTTTTCATGGGAAAAAATTTTTTTTTCAAAAATGTATTAATCAAATGTTAAAAATATGAAAACACGTATTCCGAACAAGAAAAAATATAAAAAAATTAGCATTACATAATCTTAGGTAACTACTTTAAACTTTATGTATATAAATTCATTTCATTGTTAAATTTTATACTCTAACGAAATGTTCTCTGATTTATTTATTTTTGTGAACAATGTGAGATTTATGACATGTTTAATACTCACTTGAAATATTATTTAATTTTTAAATACATCCATGCTACGTATTTGAATACATGTTGGCTTTTACGTTCATTCATTGTTCAACCACCTTTACCCGTGACTTTTAATCAGAAAAATACGCTTCTAAAATGTATAGTTTAAATAAACATTTAATTGCTACTGGTTCAAAGCGTGAAATTCGTTATTATGTTATCACCATACAAGCAACGATAAAATTAAAATTTTTAAAAACTCCCGAATGAGTCGCAACTGAAGATCAAGAGGGAAAATTGAAAATCCTTTTAAAAGCCTTATATTATTAAAAATCGGTATCAGGTATTTTATTTGCTATTAAATAGAAGCTGGCAATAGATAAAAAAATTTTAAATCATTGCTTTTAATTTCCTTGTCGGCCAACAATGAATTCGGTGATCAATCGCGTGAACAAAGGCTTAGCCGTTATTAAAACCTGCTTTAAAAAACGTTATAATTCAAATTCTATAAACATGGAAGTTCCAAACCCATTCTATCAAACGCGGAAAAAAATCTCTTTATTTTGGTATTAAATTTAAAAAATTTTAACTATGTTTTCACTGCAAAAACCGCGAAAACCTTTTTAGAGGTTTTTAATTGATATCTTCGTTAATTAATGTCATCCAAAGATGCAACCTAACTAAGAACACTCTCGATCAACTCTCCGTTCGAACAAAAAAAATTTTTCCTTCAAAATCGGTCCATCCGTTTAGGCGCTAGAGTGCCACAGACAGACACACAGATACGTCAAACATATAACCACCCCCTTCCTTTGTGTGTCAGGGGTAAAAAAAAAATTATTTAGTTAAAGTTTCCGCGCACATTTTGTTTCACTCTGGTTTACAGCAACTGATTTGAGCATCAAGAGAAGTTTTAGCATTAAGATCGAATTTGCTTACTTACGCTATGAACGCCATTGTATCCATTCCTACAGAACCATTAGCTATTCCCGAAAATGTGAAGCTTTCGAAGAATTTCAAGAAATTGGCTGCTTTACCTACATAGAGAGAGAGATAAATCGTTTTCCAATTTCATTTCAAATATGTCCGGAAATGATATTTGATACAAGCATTGATATAAGATAAGTAAATACTTTAGTGCTGAATAGTAAAGTAAGAAATAACAACGTCCAAACGCACAAATTATAAATTACTGCAGACACGTGTTTTGGCGTTACAAGGTAGGCCTTTTTCAATGCAAAAAGTAATGAGCTTACAGATGAAAAGACATCCGACAAAAGTCAAAATTCAGACGTCTTTTCATCTATAAGCTCATTACTTTTTGCATTGAAAAAGGCGTTCCTTGAAACGCCGAAACATGTGTCTGCAGTAATCTGTAATTTGTGCATTTTGACGTTGTTATTTCTTTCTTTATTAAGCATATACAATATTAGAATTTGTACAAAGAACAAATCGTAACTACAAATTGGGTCAAATTCATTATATGAAATTTGTGGTGTGTTGCACCGAAAGATGGTGCTAATTTACTGGCTGTTCAAAAGCAAAAAAACAAAATTTACTGTATTTGGTACAAAATATGCAAGTAAGCGTTGTTTATTGCACAAAAATATGGTAAACTAATGCACCATTCTATGGAGTCAGAAAACTAGTCTATCTTTTGATGCAACATGCCACAATTCTTTAGTGTAGTTAAAGAAATTTCACATAAAACAATAGCATTTAACATAGTTATTCACACATTTTAACGATAGGATTTTTGACAATGGGGTTGTTTACTTCAGTCAAAAGAGTACTTTTAGTCACTGAAATTGATAGAATAAGCAAAAAAAAAAAAGTAACATTGACCCAGAAAATTCTTTCATTTTCCCAACAGTTATTTTTTAATTAATTTTTTTAAATGTCCGATTTTTGAAACAAGGCGTGGTCTTGATGACGTCACAAATGATGCTCTTTGGCGCATTTTTGTATCGCGATTCCACGTTATGATAATAAAGAAGCGAATTAAAATTGTGCTCTTCGCTTGCTATCAACCCTATCGTTGCCAATACACGTGAGTAAAGATGCGAATTAAATATTTTACTCTGTGAAAATAGCAACACAGAATGGCATATCATCATTTGTGATGTCATCGGCAAGAAATGTAAACAATAAAAGCACACCGATTAAAGTAATTTTTTAAAAATATCAAACTTAAACAAATTATTTAAAAAATGGTTAGAGCCTATGTTTTTAAGCATGTTCTTTCAGAAAAAATACTTTTAAAATTTTGGAATCGACCCCATTATCTTAAAACTTAGCAAATTAGGCTTTTGAATAATTTTCACCAAACTGCATCTATCATTCTTATCAAACATATGCAATGCAACCATTGCAATTCATGCAATACGCTAAATATATATATATATACTAGGTGCGTCGCCCGGCTTTGCACGGTGCGCCTCGAAAATAATAGTTATGTCCAGTGACGCGTGTTCAACAATCAGACTTGAACAAAAAAAAAATCAGTAAAACTTTGCGGCAGATTGCGGGAAAATAACCAAAAAGTAAACATTTTAAAACCCCCGATTGCAGGAAAAGCCTCAAAACAAAAACTTTTTTTTTTTTTTTTGTTTATATTCGAGGGAAAAAATGGCAACAAATCTTTCATTTAACGATTTTCTTCACGCTACAACTACAAATTTTAATAAAAGCAGTGTTACGGAAAGATGAGATGAAGCACTGAATAATAATTTGAATGGAGGAAAGCCTTCGAAAAAATAGGGATTTTATGTCGAAATCTAAGTGTCATAATGAATAATTTTTAATTGATATCTCCGCTAATTCTTATCGGAGGATTATGTTAAATAGCCAAACATGAAGGCGGGAAGATGACGAATCCATCGATATTGTGCGTTCATGAGGAGAAGAGACTTCGGAACGCCTTCCCGAAAGCAAAGCTAAGTTTAGCGCGGGGGTGATCGCTACCGCTTTCAATTGAGACAACCCTAAATTTGGCGGGCATTTAAATTTGTAAAAATGTCTTTGTGTTCTTTCCTTTCGTTTCTAGCTTCGCGTAATTGTCGTCTACGGGGAATCTATACTTTTTAAACTGAAAATTTCAGAACGAAAATATTGTATTTACAAAAATAAGTAAGGTATTTTGTTTTCCGAATGAAACATTTCTATTAAGGATAGGCTTTCTGAATTTTGAACGATATCCTTTTAAACACTAACGTCCTATATTCGAAATTGCAAGTGCGCTGATGAAAAAAAAGGGGGGGGGGGACAGGAAAACTTCATTGCCACACAGACTGTGGCATTGAAATGCTTAAGGGTTGCGTTCGTTTTGAAGACTTAATATCTCTCTCCATCTCCCTCTCCCTTTTCTTGAGGGGGGGGGGGGGGGTGACTCAGTAGCTCTTACGGGTTGGGTCTTTTTGATGCATCTGTATGGGTTGTACAAAATTTCAGATCATATAGAGTGGATATATAATCAGTAGATCTACAGTAGCTGTTATTTTTGAAAAATGATGAAAACATTATTCGAAAAAAAGTTGCCCCCCCCCCTCTCCCCCCCCCCCCCAAAAAAAACTTGGTTGAACTAAAGGCGGGGACTGGGCAATTGTTCCAGAAAGGATTTACATGTGAGAAATAAAAGTAAATGAGAAAACAATAAAAAATCAATCTGAAATATTTAAAGCAATTGACTATTAAAATCAAGGCTATTTCTCTAAGTATTGCTTGAATATTAATGTTTAGAAATATGTAATAATTTGCGATGCGTTATAAAAAGTGTCTTTGGTTTGAATACTGTTTTAAAATTATAGGTTCATCGGTTGGGTCCGGCTTAAGAGATGACGACTACCCCCAGGGCGAGTATTTTCAAGGCGGGGGGGGGGGGAGGTAACCAACTTCGTTTCGGGGGGGGGGGAGGCAGAAACGAAGTTAGTTATAACACTTCAGTACACAGTAGCCTAACGTAAACACGGATTGTCCATAAAGGACGTTACACTTCACCTTAGCCTCTCCCCTCGTCACATCTCACGCAATGTTCGATGAACATATTGCTATAACGAACGCTTTTATTTGGACCAAAATATGTGAAGTCATATTTCTTATAATCCCCTCCTTCCCCCTTGAGACTAACTGTCCGAAGTTCATGAACCCCGAACCCTCTCTCCCTACCCCTTTCAAGCGTGACATCATTTGTGAACTACTCCTTAGGTTTGCTCTAAGTCACCAAAATCGCAGTAACAATTGTTTTAAGGGAAAAGACCGGCTCCCCTCCCCTCCTTCCTGGATAGCTCTAGTCACAATTTGTTTATGATCATGTATGTTTTTAATAAAGAATCATATCGTACTCCGGCAAGAAAAGTGAGGCAATTAAAAATCTGGGAAAACCGTACCGGCTATTGATTTAAAATCTAAATTTAGTGCTTTTTCTCGACACAAAAACCGCAAAGTTAGCACACCTAAATGGTGCGGGGGGGGGGGGGGGGGCGCAGAAACGATTTCATCAATAATGACACATCATTAAAATTTCATAATTTGGAAGAATATTTTTCGAGCTTAAAGTATGCATTATGTATCTATACTTCAAAAACTAATTAATAAACATCACATAATAAGTTGAATGCGCATATTGTAATGTTTGAGACTAAATCACTTAAAATTACTATTGCGTCAAACCTTAATTTTCTCCATTGCTGTTTTTTTTTCTTGTGGTTGAGTCAGTTTCCTTGCCAGTGTGGGATATGTTGAACAACTGAATAGGTTGACTATAGCAACGTTTCTTGATAAAAAATAACGCATTTTACATTCAGAGCTAAGGACAGATCCAGAAACTATTCAAGGAGTGGGCGATTGATTTCACACCCTTACCCTTTTATAAATTCGCAAACCTCCACCCCCCCCCCCTTTCCAAACACCATGAAAGATCGTCTCATTTCAGTTATTTTGGGAAGGGGAGGGACTTCCTTTTCTACAAAATTGCGGAGGAGTGTACCAAACCCCATCCCTTACCTTAACGCCATCAAAGGTGTCCCATTAAAGTTCCTCTTTTTTTGGGGGGGGGGGGGGGGGGGGACTTCAATTTTCCAAACTTTCCTTGCCCTTGAACCCTATAACCCTATTTAATATCATCTAAAATCTTCTAAAATGGAGTTTTTGGAACTTTGAAATACTTCCTATACGAAGTTCAGATCTCTATCAGTAATGTGTTAAGAATAAGATATGCGCTACACTTTCATTTTCCAGACAGCAAGAGCTTCGTCAAACTATTGAAGATAGGCTAAAACAATTTTCAACTTCAATATCAAAGACATGCCGTGGAAGAGTTCTGCATCTCGACTCAAGGAAGGGGCGGTCGCCCCATCGCCCCTCCCTTGTGTCCGTCCTTGTTCGGATCTGTATTAGAATACGGGCAACAAACTTTTGCCTGTTTTATGATCCCCACACGTAACGCTGTTCCGTAAAAGTACTGGAAGAACTGAATTACTTTTAGAGTAATCGAAAAAACTTGAATAAAAAAAAGCATGTATATATTTTTTCGTATTTACAAAAATAAATAGGTTAAAACAGTAACATAAAACGTTGTTTCATGCACTTATTCAATTATTCTGTAGATAACCATATTGGCATGTGAAAAGCTTTAATTTTTGTTTTGTTCCTTTTTTCATTTCTGAAGAATAAAAGCCATATTGGAAAAAAAAATAGTACTAAAGTATTGAAATGTGTCACACAGATTGCAACTTACCTACTGAGGCTTCCAAAATTGTTCGTAGGCTTTAAATGTGTATGGTTAAAAATGAAGTGCCTAGGAATCGAAATAGTAGTTCAATACTTTTTCATACTGTCTCTACATGATTACATCAATTCAACATTTTTTTTTTACAAAATATTGACTGTTTGAAATGGGCCAAAAATGAGGTGACAGAGAAATATTTTCAGAAAAATTCGAAATTAAAGTTATCGTCTGTCGTTTTCTTTCTTTCTTTTTTTTTTTTTTTTGTTATTTTTTCAATGCGGTGATAGTTAAAAAATCTTTTGGCATTAATTTTTGCTTGTTCACTTTACAAATCTACGTATTATTTTAAAAATGACTCGTATTTGCAAAGTAACAACAAATACAATTCGAAAACGCATTAATTCTTCATTACATTCGAAGCAAAACAGTTCGAAATATTGCAAAAGTAGTTCATTTATCCCTTAGCACTGTGTAATATTTAATAAACGCTTTAAAGAAGAAAATCGGATCGAAAATAAGGTGAGAAATGGTTAACCAGCAAAGTTAACAATATGCGATTAGAGATTTATAATTAGAATACCTATGAAAAACCCACGTTTGAGAGCTGTGAAAGTTTCAACAGAATAGAAGGAAAAATTTTCCTTCCAATTTCACCTGCAACTGTTCACCGTGTTTTCAGAAAATGTTTACTTAGCGTGAAAGACAAAGTTTAGGATTTCCTTCGTAAAATCAATGATAAATTAACCCAAAACGTATAGAAATACACTGCAAATCTTAAAATACTTTTAAGTCGAACAATTGTCTTAGTAGCACACCTTTTTTTCGGGAAAGATTGTGGGAGGTAATTTCTTAGAAAATTATAGAACACTCGTCTTCTTACAGCGCGATAACGATAGCCAATTGCAACCTTTCTCAGTGTTGGTCTGAAGCCTCATTTCTAAAAGACGCATATAGAATCTTCCGATACCACGTGTTGGGGGCGTGGCCAAGTCTCAACTAGTGAAAAACGGACAATACCTGGTTCGAAGGTCCGTTCACTATCGTTCGGGAGAAGAATCTTGGACATACATAGATACGCTCAGTTTTTAATTATATAAGAGATGCACTTACTGAATTTTTGAAAATGTAGAAGATGAAGATGACCGTAAGTGTGACTGTAAATCGTTAGCATGACAGTGATGGGCCTGAGTCCGCACAAGCATTTAATAGTTTCAGTACAGTTCTCGGTATTTAATACTTCCAAAGCATTGTTGTACAGTGAGGTGCTCCTTGCGACTTGAATTAAGTAATCTGGAAGAAAAGAATGTTATTTCAAGTAAAGAAAATTTAGATGCATTTAGAATTTAGTATCAGAAATTAATACATAAAGTTAAATGAAAAATTATCATATAAGCTTTTGTGCTACAATATGATTAAAGTGGAAAACCAACGTAAATAAAGCACAAATTTTGAAGAAAATACAGCATATAGCTATTTCTATGCTACAATGGTAACACAACCATCGTCAGTTCGCTTCATGCACTGTTGAAGAGGCTCCATTGTAGCCTTGAAATAGCTATATGCTGTATTTTCTTCAAAATTTGTGCTTTATTTACGTTGGTTTTCCACTTCAATCATATTTACTAATAATAAAGCTGAAAGTCTGTCAGAATCGCTGTCTGTCAGGATCTCTGTGACGCGCATAGCGCCTAGACCGATTTTCATGAAATTAGGCACAAAGTTAAATTTGTAGCATGGGGGTGTGCACCTTGAAGCCATTATTCGAAAATTCGATGTGGTTTTTTTTCTATTCCAGTTTTAAGAACAAAATTATCATAAGATGGACGAGTAAATTACGAAATGATCATAACGTAGAACCGTAACATGGGTACAAGCCAATCGGCGAGGAAATTCACCATACATTATTTGTAAATATACAGGCGAATTTAAGATCCCAAATGCATTTAACTGAATTTCTTGATCTTATAATCGTCATAATGTGTATCTGTAATTGCCATCGTCATAGTATGTATTTTTAGATGTACTTGTTGCGACTTCAAACTTGTTTCTTTTGTATTAATTCATTTACTAAACTAAATATAGAAACATGAATATCGTATGACTTATAACGTAACGTACACATCGTAACTTCTCCATTATCTCAGAACGTAAGCATATTATTATTTTCTGTTTCTAAATTTGCTAAATATAAAATTTGAAATAAAACTAAGAAAAGCTTTTGGGCCATTCCACCGTCACGTGCGGGACAAAAATACGCTTAAATTTCATTAACATTTCGTCATATCTCTTCATATTTTAATGAAACGGGGATAAGAAATTTTTTAAATCTTTGCATTTGATACAAAGATGCTCCTGACACAATTATATTTTTATCACAAATTCTGTTATTTAAAATAAAATTTATTTACATGCGTCACGTGCGGGACATCCCAAGTCAACCTCTGGTCACTTGCTTATGAATAAGCTCATTTTTTTGCTCTATTAATACCGCAATGACGAAACTTATTGTTGATTTTGAAAGCTATGGTTCCAACGTAAAGGAAACATGTCTCATTAGTTTGCAAATAATTATTTAAACCATTGGAAAAAAAATGTATATGCCGATTCCATTGAAAATGGTCATTTTGTCCAGCTCGTGACGGTTCCTATGCTTCATAAAACAGAAATACTTTTTAGAGAAAGCTTTTGCTTAAGAAGTCACACATGCGTTTGTTATTTCTTCAGCAACAAAATGTTGTTCATCCTTTTAAATTATTATTTTTTATGAAATATATGAAGCGTCACGTGCGGGGAAAAATTAACCTTTTCCGTGGAATGGCCCTTAACTAAACTGGAGGGACAACATATCAAGAAGAGTCAAGATAAAAAGAGATGCAACAATACTCAGAGTCGTTCATAGAACAAAAGACACCCAGGGTGAATATGCCTCCATACCGCCATCTATGATGTAAGTAAAACTTAATACACTTTTAGAAAAATTGAAATTTTTGCTACCTTCAATTTCAAAAACTCTTCTCCTCTTAAAAAGTTTTTAAGTTTTTTTTTTTTTTTTTTTTTTTCGAATTCAGGCAAAGATGTTGGTTTTCTTTAAACTTATTGAATATTAAATTCTTGTAGCAGTTTCGAGAAGTTGCGTATCAAATAAGTATCATGAGAGCATCGGGTGTAACCATAGAGTTAAGAATTATCTTCCTGGCCTAACTTCTATTCCAAACCTAAGGCTCAATCTTCAAACTTCGACCCTCATTCTCTATTCTAAAACTCCTAGGACTCCTACTTTCCTTCCGATGGGTACTTTCTCTTCTTTGTTCTTTTTTTTTTTTTCTTTTTTAGCCCACACGAAAATCTGTATCGGTAAAACTGATATAACATATTATCAGGCACAGACAAAAACTGTAAAATGATTTTTCAGTGCATATAACATATAATCCAGGCTCTGCTTCTTATTATTTTTGCAGCTAGAAACGAAACCGAAACCACGAAATAAAAAAAAGAAGCGGCAAAGTTTGGTAGCGCCATCTACACGAATGCGGGGAAAGAAATGCGTAATTTAATTCCTTTAAACTTGCAATGTTTGGTTTTGACAAGAACCCAATCAGGGTACAGGGAAACAAGACCTGATTTTGGTATAACCCCATTAAACACGCCTAAGGGGCCCCACAGCTTTGGGGGTCCCCGGAAAAAACGAAATTTTCTTTTTAGACATGTAAATGTTTTTAATAGTCTTGAATCTAAATATTATTCAATTATAAATTTATTCAAGTGAATGTTGAAAATATTAATAGTTATTTTTGTCTCTCTTTCAATCAGAATTATGAGTTCAGTGGCTAACTAACTCTCTCCCATGGAGTGAGACAATTATCAGGCTGAGCGACACCTAGCGTAGAATTAGGTAGCTCACATGTCAGTCCATGTTGGCATGGAGCTCACTATTGCTGCTTATGGCATTTATTTTGTTTCTGTTTATTTACTTTATAAGTGAACTGAAATAAGCACATTTACCAACTTTTGCAACATTTCCTTTTGTTTACTACCGCCTGCGCAACTGAAAAGTAATTACATGTATGAGACCACGGATTGACGGGTCGATTTTGGTACATATGTTTAAATTCAAAATTTTATTTTCTTTGCTTCTCAGAAAATTGATGGTCGAAGTTCACGAAATTGTTTGAAAATCCTCATTGAGATACAGGCTCGAAAAATTATTCTTTCACATTAATAATGTGAAAGGTAAAATGGCGCTATTTATTTGAAGTTTGTTCTTGGTTCCTGAAGCCTAACACAGTTTTTAAAGAAAGGCTAAATCCAAATTTTATCCTGTATTTAGTTTTTATGCATATTTATTTAGTGTCAAATACGATAAAAATATTACGTTTTTTTATGCCTATGAAATGTGTTTCTTTTAAACTTTATTTACCTTTATCAGTAGCACAACCATAATGTTTTTTCTCTTGGATCTTTCGAGGTTCTTTCCGTACAGAATCTCATTAACGCACTAGAAGAAGAACTAAGATTTAAAACTAAGGGTCCTCGACTATTTTTCAGTCCAAACCCCTACCCTTTCTCTGAATGTACTTCCTCTTACTACAGAGTTACTGTCAATTTTAAAATTCAATTGAATGCTTAAATAAAAATTTGTAGGGGAATTAAATAGCGAATACCTTTTATAAACTTTGAAAAAACAACCGCACATAAACAATTGGAGCATATTCTATTCATTACTTCATATTCACGAGCAGAGTTGTTAATTTTTTTAATAATAAGTTCAGCAGGGGTTCTCCCCCCCCCCCAAGAACAAGTACGCATCCCCTTAAATATCCCGAAGCCCCCCTCCCCCAAAGAACGAGTCTATCCCCCCCCCCCCCAAAAAAAAATTTAAAAACCCTTAAAACAACTCCCCTAAAAATTTTAATGGCTCAGTCTGCGTCGTCTGCCCTGGTTGCCTCTGCTAACTGCGGAAGTGTTGCTAATTATTTTGGTGCTGCCATCTAGCGAGTGGAAAAGCTTACACAAAAGGTACCACCGCAATATTCTCAATTAATATTAGTTTCAAGGAATCTGGAAAATGAAATAAAATATGAAAAATGAATATATGTGAAAAATGAATGTCCAGCATTCATTTGAATTTTGGCGTCTTGAATTAAAAAGATGTTTTTCGCAATCACGAATTGCGATAGGACACTACTCGTTGAGTTTCTTGTTTCTTCAAATGGAATGGAATGGATTTGGCCAAGAAATTAAGATCCGACATAAAGTTATAACTGTTCATTTTCTAGTGTGAGGAATATCCATGAAAAAAAAGGAATGGTGATTAAAATGAGGTAATAAAAATAAAAGTTTTATGTCCAAAATCAGCCAGTACACTTACCATAAAAGTTATTTAAAGCGTATAAACCTTATGTATTTTTATTTCTTATCAATCGAAAATGATGGGAGTTAATAATTTGGAAGTTTTGTATGTAGATGAAATTTTGATTTTTAAGTTAATCTATGTTGATGTTTTTTCTGAAAAAACGTAATTTTACACCCCTTCCCCCGTTTTTTAAAAAGTTAAGCTTTGAATGAATGAGAAACCGAGATTTGTTACCATGGCGACGAAAATGTGTCCTCTTAATAAATATCTAAACAGCGAGTCAGTTTATTCTGGTCGTCATGGCAATGTGAAAAATCAGAGCAACATCCTCTTTGATCAAGTGAGGGTAAAAAGCAGTTCGTGATTGCTCAAAAACGTTGTTTAGAGCTAAAGAATATTTCTTTTTGCTTGATTCGCTCTAAAATCAATGACATTTAATAAGTATATGATTCCTTTATTACAACACTCAGAAATTGCGGTTGATCTTAACATCTTTACATTTAGGTTAACTCTAAACCAGTTTTAAAAAATGTATTAAAAATATGAGAGAAGAAATAGGGAATATAACAGGAAATATCCAACGTTGTTTAGCACAAATAAACAGATTACAGAGTTTATTTGTGCTAAACAACGTTGGGTATTTTCTGTTATTCCTCGGCACAAAGGTATTTATTTGGCGGTAGGAATTTTGTACGAATAGCTTTTTGAGTAATCGTCTATATTTTTTTTCTCTCAATTTTTTATTTTGAAATTTACTAGCTGCTTTAGAATTATCCTAAATATAAAGATGTTAAGATTTTAAGATGTTAAGATAAAGATGTTATATGAACTGTATTTCCTGAGTGTTGTAATTAAGAAATCATATACAGTGAAGCCTGTGGAAGTTGACCACTTGCGGTGCACTGATGATGCGGTGCATATGATCAACATAAACAGGTGGTCAACTTATAGAGGTTGAATTATATGATATAGATCTAATTCTGTGTCTGAAAATAGCTGTCAACCTAGACAGGTTGTCAACTTACAAGGCTGGTCAAAAACTTTACAGGTTTCACTGTACTTATTTTATTTTTTTCATACTTTTTTGTGCGAACAAAGTTATAAAAATAGTTTTTGGAATTTTCTTTTTTTCAGTTTAAACAGTTTTTTTTTTTTTTTTTTTTGAAATTTATTTGAGGAAAAACTTTTTGACGTGGCGGCTCCAAGGTCGGACGAGCGCCCACGGCTCCGCTTTCACTTATACTTAATACTATGCTGTAGTGAAATAACTCATACAATAATTGGGTTATCGTCAAAAGAGAATCTTCAAAGAGCAGTTAACCCCGAGGGTAACCCCCTAATAGGCCCCAGGGTGTTTTGGGATTTTGATTCAATTTTACGTTCCTTCTTGTTCAAATTTTAAATTGCTATTAAATTTATCGTCTACCAGTATGAAAGAGCTGCCTGTGGCGCCTGTTGAACTGAGTTGTGAAGCTTCATTCAATTTAATTTAAATTGTTTGAATTGTCCAAGTTTAAAATGCAGTTTATTTTAACGTTTCTTAGTATACAGTAGAATACCTTTATAACGCCGACCTATATAACGCAATTCTCTATAAACCGCACAACTTTTCAGAAGTAAACAATAGGTTTTGAAGTCTAAAAAATCCCTCTGTTTTGCTTTGCAATCATAAAAATTAATAGGAAAATTAATTTTTTTTTCAAAGCTTTTAAATGAAAATTAATGCTCACAGTAAGCAGAAAATACCGGATGGCTCTTGAAAATGCAGCTTTTATGCAAACTATGAAGCTAGCAGAAGTGCAGGATAATTCACTTTCTTTTAATTGTGATGCATATTTATTTGTGAAAGACTAATTGTATAATTAGTGCTTTTATACTCACTATAGATAAAACTCATTCTGAAATGCTAATATGTATCTATATTCTGAATATTAGTTTCATAATTTGTGAAATGCTCGATATAACGCTAAAGTTCTGGTCTCAAGGTGTGCGTTATAACGTCTTCTACTGTATATACATACATATATATATATATATATATATATATATATATATATATATATATATATATATATATATATATATATATATACATATATCACAAAAATCGCATAAAAGTTTGCGGATCAGAATTTCAAAGCCCTCGTAGAAAATGTTTCACTTCACAAAAAAAAAGAAAAAGAAAAAAAAGAGCTCCGCGTAATTTAAATTTCTGCGAATATAAAAGGGAACGCTTTTAAAGGAGCTCATTTAGAAAGATCTGCGTGGGTGTAGAAGCAAGGATTAAAACTTTGGTCTGAAAACATAAACAAACAACATATAATGAACAAACAAGTTTTAAAGTAAAGAATATTAAGTTTCAAAATCTCTTACTTCTGATAGCTGGATTTGTTTTCGAAATTTTGTCCCTCTTGAAAAGCCTAAGGAGAACATCCAGAGTGGTACCTATGATCATTGCGGCTAGAATGACGCTGAATATGCATCTGAAATATTAGAAATTAAAATATTTTATTAGAAAACTGAATGCAACAATTATTAGGGGTGGGGCGAGATGTACTTATTTGGACACATGTAGGGAGGATGGACGAAAAAGGAATAGCTAAAAGATTATTCGAAGACATTCTACGAAAAACGGTCGTTTTCTCCCTCATGTGACATCTCATGTATTTCATTATAAAGAACAATTTACAAGAGTACATAATGAATAAAAATTTTTTGCTTAAGAAACCTCAAACGTATATGTGGTTTCTGAAGCAAAACATTTGTTCATTACCTTTTAAAATTATGAACTTTTAATGAGCAGTCACGTGCAAGACAAAATACCCCTTTCTGCGGAATGATCCAGTTTTCTTTTTTTTTTTTTCTAAGTTTTATTTCTTAAATAATGAGATATCTTTCCTTTACATTGGAGCCTTAGCTTTCAATACTACAATTTGTTTCGTCCTTTCTGTATTAATAGAAAAAAAATATTAAGTAAATTATGTAGCAAATATCAAGAGGTTGGCTTTAGATGTCCCCGCACGTGAAGCGTGCAAAAGGATTACATTCTAAAAAACAAAATTATTTAATAAATTAATAAAGGTGTCAGGAGCATCTTTATAAGAAAGTATACTTCTACTGTTTAGTTAAAATTGCAAGGTATTTAACAAAATGTTAATGAAATTACGGAGACCGATTCAGGTGCGGATCCAGGTGGGGGTCAGAAATGTCATGACCCCCCCCCCCTCCTTGTGACCAAATATAGTTTAAAACTGGGTTTGGGGGACTTCTATTTCAAAAAATTCTTCCACGAAACCCCCCCCTTCCCATTTTTCCCAAAATTGACACTTATGACCCCCCCCCTCCCTCCCTTCCGGAAATGACCCCCTCCAAAACAAGAAGCTGTATCCGCCCTTGAACTGATTTTTTCTCACGTGACGAGGGAATGACCCTAAGATGGAACCCCATGAGGTCAAGGTCACGAGGAAGACCTAGATAGAAATGCACGACACCGGTAGAAACAGCTATTGGAAGATACCCGGTAGAGGAATTATCATAACGTGGATAATCCCAAAATGACGAAAACATTCCCTTCAGTTTACCGTTTTTGCTCCTCATACACATAGTTTTATATTTGTAATGAAACAGTTAATCACTCGTCGAATTGATTTGAGGTTGCCTAGTTAAATAAATTTAATGTTAGTTAATGACTTTTAATTCTTATTTGCCGTATTACTTGATGTTTTAATAGTTTAATTTAATTATTTGGTAAAGTTGTTCTTATTAACCCCCGACACACAAAGGAAGGGACTTATAAGTTTGACGTATCTGTTTATCTTTGTGTCTGTTTGTGCCACTCTAGCGCCTAAACGGATGGACCGATTTTGAAAAAAAAAAATGTTCGAAAGGAGAGTTGATCGAGAATGTTCTTAGCTAGGTTGCATTTTTGGATGGCATTAATTAACGAAGATATTAATTAAAAACATCTAAAAGGATGTTCGCGATTTTTGCTTTGAAAACATAGTTAAAAATTAAAAAAATTAATACCAAAATAAAGAGATTTTTTTTTCGGCGTCTGATAGAATGTGTTTGGAACTTCCATGTTTCATAAAATTAGAAATATAACGTTTTTTAAAGCAGGTTTCAATAACGGCTAAGCCTTTGTTCACGCGATTGATCACCGAATTCATTGCTGGCCGACAAGGAAATGAAAAGCAATGATTTAAAATGATATTTTTATCTGTTGCCAGTTTCTATTCAATAGCAAATAAAATACTTGATATTGATTTTTAATAGAATAAGGGGCTTTTAAAAGTATTTTCAATTTCCCTCTTGATTCAGCAGTTGCGATTCAGTCGTTTTTTTTTTTTTTTTAATTTAACGTTGCTTGTTTTAATATAAATTTTAGTCTTGTTCAATGATTTTTTTTGTTTAAAAATTGAACGCTAAATTATTTCAGCAATATTGATTTTGGCATTGCATAACATCAGCGTTTTGCATTTTATCACAAAAAACAAACTTAGCAATAGAGTGCGTTAATAGACGTGTAGAAAGCGACTTTCTATCGAAGGTTTCTGTCGTATTGCATATACAAGTACTATGCACGTACTCACACACAAAATTTCAAATTATAAATACTTATGTGTGTTTCGAGTAGGGAGCTTCACTCTGTGCAAGGAACAGTGAACGCTCAGGTGTATATTGGCATTTTGGAGGAGAAATTGCTTCCCAATCTCCGGAATCACTTTACTTCAGTTCCAAACGTCATTTTCCGGGATGATTCTGCTCCGTGCCATAGGGCAAGACTGGTAAGTAACAACTCAAAAACCTTTATCCTGCCATTAGACTTAAATTGACATGAGGTTAAGTACTTTTTTTTTCTCTTAACTCACACGCAGATTCAGAAACTAAAATATGAGCATGGGATCAACAGTTTGCCTTGGCTTGGAAACAGCCCCGATCTAAGTAAACAATGACCGGATCCCTGCTGTTAAATGTTTATTTCATAAGTTTTGCAGAATTTCACATGCATTCATAGTTCATCGCTCGACCAAAACTTCTCACATAATCCCATTGTTGTGAAGATACGAGGATGATGCAATTTTTTTTTACCAGCACTGTAAGTTAGACATCTTGTGTGCGAAGTTTTCAAATCAATCAGTAGAAATTATTTTAGTGTCTTTCACAGTAAGAAATGAAATTAAACTATCAGTGTTTTAAGTTGCACCCTATTTAGAAAATCATAAAAGTATTCAACTTACATTATTAGAATGATGTCTGCTGATTTTTCCACGTAGTTGTCTTTTTGTTTACAGTACGATACAGTTATTTTCCCAGCAAATTGAAACGTATCTGAAATCAAATGGTTAAAATGTACTCAAATTAGGAAATATTTAGGAGTTAAGTGGAGAAAATATTTAAAAAAAAAATAAGTTTTTTTTTTCTTTTTACTTCCTTTTACAAAAAAAAAATTATTAAATAAAAACAAAAAACCCGACTGCGTAGGAACCAAAATAACTAAAAAGAAAAATGTATAAGCCCAGTAGTTTAGAATGTTATTAAGTACTACTGAATAACTACACCGTTGAAATAGTTTTATAACCGTACACAGATAAGACAAATCATAAATTCAAAAGCAGAATAGAAGGATCAACAGTCGGGGCCCATTCCTTTCTGATTCAAGGAACCCCGTAAAAATTGAATGGTGTTATAACTTCGCAGGACACTTGGCGATATATCGCCAGTATTTTGGTCGCAAAGTTTTGTCACCAACTTGGCGACAAATTTAGCGATTATTATTATTTTTTTTAATCTGGTTTTAATTTGGCCACTGTTGGTGATATTTAGAGAGAAAACTATTGAATCACATTAGAAATGCCAATAATGGGGAAATGACATTAAACTGGAGTAAAAGGAAGTCACGTGATGCACACATCAGCTCGTTTTTTTTTTTTTTTTTTTTTTCACTTTTGACACCTCTTCCCCCTCCCCCCTTTAAAAAGTTAAAACTCTTATCTTTCTTGGTTGACAAGAAAAATAAGGATTTTAGCATGCTTTTACAGATAGAAACAGAAAATCATAAAGGCAATTTCCCTTAAGACGAAAGCTTAAACCCGCCTTAACCATGTAATGGGCCATTCATTAATTACGTAAGGGTCCCGAGGGGGGGGGGGAGTTGAAAAAATCTCTACATACCCTTACTTTGGGGGGAGGGGGTCAAACCCATTCTTACGTAGTATTTTCTAAGTCGATATTTTACATTAGAAATCGCGCGGTCAAGTGGTTTGGCAGTGATCATACTTCATTTGCGTCTGGAAGGTAAAAAACATATTACGATAAGCTGTTTTCTGTTTGTTTTACAAAGTATGAATTAGTGCACGAAAAGAATCGCACTATGTATGGCATGTTTTATTTTTAATTAGTATCGCATCTTATACAAAGAAATGTCGAAAAAACATTCAGTCTAGATTTTAGGAAATATTCCTTCACACAAAAATTTTTAATTTAATAATAGTGAATTCAACAACCATTCTAGTGATACATGAGATACACCGCCAGCTCAGTCAATTCCAGCCGACGACTGCAGTTTCGTGCTTAATAGCACTCATCAGCCCGGCATAGGAAAGTGACTGAGCTGGAGGTGGAGAACCTCTTAAGGAAGCCTAGAGTACCAAACAAACTGGTAGCTAATACAGAATTAGCACTGACCAGACGAGTGACCGAAACAATGGTTCGGTTCAACTCGAATATTGAAGGCAAGGCAGGTATATTTCGTTAAGTTACCGCCCTATAGCCAGGGCTAAGGAAGAAATACATGAAATACACCGCCAGCTCAGTCACTTTCCTATGCCGGGCTGATGAGTGCTAATAAGCACGAAACTACAGTCCACACCTGGAATTGACTGAGCTGGCGGTGTATTTCATGTATTTCTACCTTAGCCCTGGCTATAGGGCGGTAACTTACGGAACATTCTAGTGATGTAAGATGCGTTATTTTTGAAAACCGAAATGGAATCTTACGTAAAAATAGGGACGGTGAATAATCTTACGTACCCTTATATGGAGGAGGGGATGTCAAAAATTGCCAAAATCATCCTTACGTAATTAATGAATGGCCCCTAAGTACTGAAAAAGTTTCCTGCACCTCATCCCGGCAAGAAAAGAGACATAGCTCAAAAAAACAACAGCATTAGGGAAAATCAAAGTTTTACGCAAGAGTAATTTTAAGTGATTTGGTCCTAAACATTACAATGCGCGGAAAAAATGTATAATGTGATGATCACTGGTTAATTTTTGTTGTCTAAAATAGTAATGCATACGACTCTGACTTGAAGTTCGAAATGTTTGTCTTCAAAATTATGAAATTTTCATGATGTGTCGCTATTGAATGTATCTTGTTTAAGCTACCTTACACCAGCTATGTAAGCTAACTTAGTGCACGTTTTATGGCAAGAAAGAATTAAGTTTTAAAAAACACAGATAGAATGTATTTCAGAGAAGAATTTTTCTCACGAGTAACATTCATAAGAAGGGAGTGACGCTCATGACAAAATAGACCAAAATAATGAGTGGATCCATATTTATAGATATTGTATTACCTGAAACTCACACCTAAAGAGATATATTTTTTCATATATATATATATATATATATATATATATATATATATATATATATATATATAATAAAATCACGTTTATTAAAAATTGAAGAGTGAACATTGACACAAAGCTAATGTTTGTAAAAATGAAATTCGTGTGCGTTGTTTAGAGAAAACTCTAAATTTTAAGGTATGGTTTTCAAATATCTACATATTTTAGAGGAATTACAGCCAAAACTCTGCAATAACTTATTTCATGAGTCCATTTCTCATGAGTGTGTTACTATAGCTAAAACTCCGCATTTGTATTAATAAACTTTTTCTTTAATCTTTAAAAATTGGTTTCAGTATTGAAAGGTTTCAGCTATTCATGGTAAAACTTTATTTAGGAAACAAAGTAAGCATTTCTCAAATAAATAAATATTTATACCATTTTGACTTACTACTGAGTATTTGATATAGTTCAATCAAGATTTGTTTGATTACTTGCTTTTAGGAATGAAAATGTAGAATGTCTCATAAGGGTAACACTTATGAGAAAAATGGTGACTTGCCAAAAAGTTTTTTGAAATTTCTAACATTTAAGCAGATTAACTCACAAATAATCACCTGGTTAGAAAGCTATAAATTGTAAGGGATTTAAACTTAGGAAAGTTTGAATGTTTATAGCAATAAAAAATTTCAGATTGTGTCGGACCTAATGTGTCAATGCATTTGAAAATCACCCTAATACGTTTACCCCGAATTTCGAGTTGTGTCCCTTTTCTTTCGGCGGTGGGATATGCTAATCGTGCGGGAGAAAATACGATTTTTTTAATAGTAGAAAAAGTAATAACTAATAAAAAGTAATATCGCCAATAAAAATATTTTTAATTCACACTTAGTACTATAGACGGGGCAAGCCTAACATGGCAACTTCGTAATGCTGTGATAAGGATCTGTGCAACCTTTACAATGCTGCCAGGTTAAGTTTGATCCAACATCCATTAAGTTTTGAATGCACAAAATCCAAGAATTATTTTTTTCTTTTTTTTACTGAGTTTAAAAAAAGTAACTAAAAGACTAAACTTTATCTTTTTTAAAAGTTTTTTATTATTTATTTTATTTTATTTATTTATTTATTTTATTTAGCTGTTTATTTTATTTATTTATTTTTAAAGCATTAAAGAAACAAGTACTATTTGTTAGTTAAGCACAATAGGTTTGCTTAATTAGATTTTACTGAATAGATTTTACTGAACTGCTCATCTTACATTTTAAACTCGGTTTAACTCGGTTTTACTGCCGCAAGCTTCACCCAAGCCATTCCTATTGTTACGAGTTCGTGGTACAACTTCAAACTTTCTAAATGACGACACATTCTTGAGAAAAGCAAAGGCTTATTTACAGCTATGTACAGGAAATGTGGTTGCAAGTGTTAAATCATCCATAGCAATTAGGCAAATATCAATTAACACCGTAAACTTAACGGTTACACACGTATTTACATCCAAATAGCGAAAACACAGCCAGCGCGAAGGCATAATAACAGAGCTAACGACTCAGACAGTTTAAAGAAGCAAAACCAAAACTTTATTACGCGTGGAGGCTATTTATAAATCCTAGAGAAGTTTCGACAAAATTCTAAATCCTTCTCGGATTTTCTTTTTATTCTATTCACAAATGTTAACCGAGGACCATATACTTCAGTTGAATGTTAGGGGGTTGTATGTACACAACAAGAAACTATTTACAGGTTACGTTACTAAGATAATTTTAGATGAAAGATAATGGTATAAACGCCAAATTTAACTAGATTACAACAAATTAATCATAAAAATAATTACTATTTACAGAATTTGTAACACTATTTTAGAGTAAGATAAATAAATACCTGTGTGCTGAACAGTAAAGTAAGAAAAACAACGTTAAAAATAGCACAAAACCGCCAATTACAACAGACACGTGTTTCAGCGTTACAGGGAATGCCTTTTTCAACGCAAAAAGGAATGAGCTTATGGATGAAAAGACATCCGAGAAAAGCTTTTTGTCGGATGTCTTTTCATTCATAAGCTCATTACTTTTTGCATTGAAAAAGACGTTCCCTGTAACGCTGAAACACGTGTCTGCTTTTGTCGGATGTCTTTTCATCCATAAGCTCATTACTTTTTGCATTGAAAAAGGCGTTCCCTGTAACGCTGAAACACGTGTCTGCTGTAATTGGTGGTTTTGTGCTATTTTTAACCGACTTCAAAAAGGAGGCGGTTATCAGTTCATACCGTACGTATGTTTTTTTTTTTTTTTTTTGTCCACTCATAGCGTCTCACCTAGTGAACCGATTTTGATGATTCTTTTTTAATGGATAGGGGATGGCTCAACTTAGGTCCCATTACTTTGTTTGACCATATTTGTTCTTTAGAAAAAAAGTTATGGGCAAGAAATAGTAAATTTTATGCAATTTCCCTATTAAATGATTAAAATGATATTGTAGCGAAGTTCGCACTTTTCATCCGTGCATAACGGTGGCTCAGGGGTAGAATTCTCGCCTCTCACACGGGCGTCCCGGGTTCAAATCCCGACTAGGACAAAGTGAATTTTACGTAGTATATAAGGAGATGTAACGTTCATTCATAATTTTGAATAAAGGCTTTTCTAAAGCAATACAGTGATATAGAGCCGAACTTCTTACTTTTACTGAAATATCTACATTTACACTAAAAAGAATGAAATAAAAAAATTTTGAAAAAAAAAAAAATAGAACCGACTTCAAAATTGCTTTAAAAAGTGAAAAATAATTTTATTCTTTAAACACCATCGATAATACTTTTAAACATAATTTTTGAAGTTGGCGCAAAAACAAAAAGTAAAATCCATTGTAACCATGCTTCGTTCATATTTTTATCAAAAAATCATCCAAAGTTAGGAACGAAACATTTATATCGTTACTCAAATATGCTGTCATCAATGCGTAATGCATGTGGTAGTGAAGAAACTGGACCTGGTTAAATTTATACTTGTAGTTGAGTTATGGCTGTGAAAGATTTTATCGATCGTTTTTGCGCCAACTTCAAAAATTATGTTTAAAAGTATTATCGATGGTGTTTACACTTTTTAGAGCAATTTTAAAGTCGGTTCTATTTTTTTTTTTTTTTTCAAAAAATTTTTTAACGTTGTTTTTCTAACTTTACTATTTTAGAGTGCCCATAATCTCGATGTAAATCAGTTTGGTTAAAGCGAAAATTATAGTATGAACAGCAACACGACTGTGCTTTTGGCCAAAAACGAAATAATTGCGACACCGATTCTCCGCACTCTTTTGAATAAATTAATGCCAGAAAGAATAATCTTTTTTGTCTTGTTTCAAAATGGATTTTTGAATATGAGAAGTACAAATACCAGACCTATTGTGTCGAAATGAAATGGAGATTCAATTAAATTGTGCAACAGACCACAAAACGCCCCAACAGCTAACAGTAGCTTCTTCGAGGAAAGTTTCCGAATTTTATAGAATAAACTCAACTCAAGGTCTGAAGAATGAAATGACAATGACAAACTGGATGAAGGTTTCGTTTGTATAATACAACTAAAATTGTAGGAATCTTTTTTCCTTATTTTAATAATAGGTTTCATTTTAGTAGTCTCCAATTGTGTGTAACAAGCATTACTCATCTTAACAATTTTATACGTTATTTAAAATTGCTTTTTTTAGTTTTTAACTTTTTTTTTCAAAATGCCTTTTATTTCAGTAAGGTAGACCGGGGCACATTTACGCGGATTTTTTTCAATGAATTTTCTAAATTTTATGTATTAATTTAGGAAATTTTAGCCAATGCAGTTTTATAAAGCAGTGAATGGAGTCAAAATTGGTATATTCAGTTGTTGCTCAGTTTGTGTTTTTAACCATTAAAAAATATTTTTGAGTCCAAGACAGTTGCGTAAACTTGTCCGGACACGGGGCACGTATACGCATATTTATTTTGACAACAAACGTGGTTCTGTTAGTGTTTTGAACATAATGTCTTACCATCGCGAAAAAAAAGCTAATTTATTACAGACTGAATAGTGTATAAAGTAAAAGCTGAACGGACATGAAAACAGCACTACATGATTGTAAGCCATAAGATACGAATTTGTAACGCAACTAAAAATTAACTCGTGATTTTACAAACTAAATAGCCTGAAAATACTAAAAATTGTTCAGATAGTTCGGAGCAAAAAAAAAAGTTAGGAACGTTTAGAAGTAAGACATAGAAAGAACGTGCGTAAAAAAAAAAAAATAAATAAATAAAAAATAAATAAAAGGTGCTCAGACGTCAACGCGTGAACTTGCCCCATCGCCAAGTTTGTATTTATTTTTAACATGCAAAAAAATTAAATAACATTTCAGTTCATACAAATACAATTCTCAAAAACGGATAAAGTTCTGCTAATTTTTATATGTTTGTTCTTTCTTAACTAAGTATTATTTATTCACAATAAGCTTCAAAACGTTACTCAAAAGTTACTCGACTTGATAAAAAACAGATTATTCTTTCTGCACGCTAGACCGAAGCTCGACTGACGCTCAAAAACTTGTGAGGATATTTGCTAGGGAGCAGCACCAATCTGTTATGACTGTTGCCTCTTCCATCATAATTCGTTTGGAAAAGAGGCGCTGCGTAAACGTACCCAATGCGTAAATGTGCCCTGGTCTACCTTACCCAGTTTAGCAACTGTTATGTTGTAAAAAAGCAAGTTAGATAATTTTTCTGTAATTTCATAACACTGCACAGCATGAAAAACGTCTTGCAGATGATAATGTGTGTTTTTTGTATATTTTTAGCTGACAATAACGAATTTGTAAACATTTGTTGTTTACCACGAACCATTTTCGCCTAAAAATCACATTTTACACTTTTTTTTTTTTTAGTAGATTTTTTTTAGTGGCCTACAATCGATGGTCTCCAAGAAAGAATTTCATTACTGTAAAGTGGGGTTACTTGATCCTCCAGGAGCTTGAACCCACGAGAAAAAAGTGTTAAAACCCGTCCTGGTCCTATATAACTCAATGTATAGACTTTAAAAAAAATGTTCATGGCAGGTAGCAGTACTAGGTAGAGTCTGGAGCATGAAACAAAGTTTCTGCTATTCCCGCCTTTTTCTGATTGAGGTTATGATTGCAAGTCGTCTAAACAGTTGTTTTTTTTTTTTTTTTTTGTGTCTGCAAGCTTTCTCATATAAGTTCATGGAAACATCTGATGTCATCAAGGTCAAGATAGTTTTATGTTTGCATTCTATTTCTTAATAAAATAACAGTGTTTTAAGGTTAAGCAATATAATCAACACAGTAACTAATATAAGTTAGTAGAAGTGCACTGGTTGCCTTGAAATGGGGCTACTTGAACCCAGCGTTCAAACAGCCCCTAACCACATTTCATCACTAAATCATGTTAAGTAAGGTTTGTAATCTTTTAAAATAAAGAGGTTATTTACTATTTATACCCGTTTTTTGCAGATGTGGGGATATAAAGGGTCCGAAAGTAAAAGAGAACCCCTTAAAGTAGGAAATAATGCGGATTATTAAGAGGGAAAATTACAGTTGTGTCCAGAGTCAACTAATTCCGGAGAAATATCTTAGAGAGTGCCATCAGCCCATTTTGACTTAAGTATATCAACTCTTAAAAGGAAATTGAAAGATCGTTCACATGTTTAGTAGCCAGGAGAAAAGCAGGTATTAAATAATATCAGAGAAAACATATCCACCCAAGCCATTAAATTGAGGGGGTTTCCATTCTTTCTAATGTTTAAATAATGAGCATTTCAATTGGTTTTAGCTGTAGTTAGATTATGTTTCTATTTGAGAAATTATGTTGCCTAAAAATGTGTTTTTAAGTATACGTTGGTTTTTTATTAATTTATATAAATAATTTGCAATTTATATAAATAATTAGCTCACTAGAATGTACGTTCTGCGTCTTCTTTCAAAATCATTGGTCCTTGATACCACCACCTGTTTTATAGGTTTTTCTAACGAAATTGCTGAGTGGGACCAACCCAATTTTTTAAAATAGAAAAAATATATCAAGAGTTTAAAAAAAAAAAAAACCTTAGGTGGCAGCAGAACGTCTGAAAAGTGGTAAAAACAAGGTTAGCAATTCACATTATGGCTTTAACAAAGCATTCAGTGTAAAACTCGCAAAAAGTATGAAATTTCGGGTCCCCCACTTCGCGACAGCTTTCTTGCCTTTCTGGGGAAAATTCCAAAATTTAAGGGATGGATGAATTTAATGGA
The DNA here is from genome assembly GCF_026930045.1 of Uloborus diversus. Classification (NCBI taxonomy): domain Eukaryota; kingdom Metazoa; phylum Arthropoda; class Arachnida; order Araneae; family Uloboridae; genus Uloborus; species Uloborus diversus. The sequence continues at coordinate 259,291,691 of NC_072731.1, forward strand.
CAAATTTAAATCTAATGGATTAATTTAAATGTTTCCAAATTATGAGTACATGCTTAAGCAAAAATAGTTGGTTTCTTGCAAATATTGGTCACAAGTAAAAGAAATTTGTGTGCTAAATACTTCAACACTATAAAAACAGAAAAGAAATAGAAATGTGTGATTTATGTGTTGTTAAACTTTGAAACTAATTATCTCTTCAACGTCGATATGAAAATATCGAAATATCTGGTCAAACATTAAAATATTTTATTCAGTATTGTATATTATAGAAACCTTGTGATGCTGTGAAGACAAAACAAAGAGTTTTTAAATATTTCGACATTTTAGTTTTTGATTCAAAGCTACTTTTACTGTAATAAATTAACTAAAAACAAGGAGTTACCTGTATTCAATAAGTTTTCCAGGTCCCTCTTGCTGCACTTTGATGGCATGCAAATGCCTAATTTAAACGTGTTGTTTGTCAAGTGTTTATATCTCACAAACATGTTCAGGAGCTGAAAAAACAATTGAACATTTCATTATTACTTTCTAAATTTACTTTTGAAACAGTAATTTCATCTGAAATTAAGATAAATAAGAATTTTAGACAAAAAAGCGACAATGAAAAAAAGTCTGGCTTTTAAATATTTGATAATGAGTTGACAGAGTTTGTAGGTAAGATAAATTAATTTTTGCTTAACGTGACGATAATTAAATACTTATTTCGTTATCATTTTAAAAGAAACAAATAAATCACTATACTATCCATTTGTGCTTACACTTTGCCGAGAAAAATGTAGTTACTCCCTTATTCAATTATTATTTTTTAAAACTCCTTCCATTGTCATTTGAGTGATTTTTTTCCCTCTAACTAAATTTGTGCAGCATTCCAGACATAATAAAGAGAACGGCTCTGCATCATATTTAATGATTATTCTTACATACGTCATGCATCTTCAACTCCTTAAAACTTCACATGATTCAAAATTGTTGATAACGATTGTATCGACTTTGTTAAAAAAAAATTCGTGAATGCTTTTTTTTTTACTTCCTTTTACAAAAAAGGAAGTATTGTATTCGCGAAAAAATTTTCACTCAAAAATCGGCCTTAATTTCCATTTTTCTCACCCCCGAATGAATGTTGAGTTTTTTTTTTTTTTTTTTTTGACTCGACCACACGTGGATAAGTGCCTAAGAACGTACAGACACGCGAAATATCCATTTTGACGATTCCCGAGTTCATTACAACGAGTTTTCTCGTGATATCTGTATGTACGTACGTGCGTATGTATGTGGCATAACTTAAGAACGGTATGTCCTACAAAGTTGAAATTTGGTACATAGACTCCTAGTGGCGACTCCTAGTAGACTCCTTTTGTCGCTAACTTGGCGACAATTTTTTTTTTAATCTGGTTTCAATTTGGCCACTGTTGGTGATATTTAGAGAGTAAACTATTCAATGACATTAAAATTGCCATTAATGGAGAAATGACATTAAATTGGAGTAAAAGGAAGTCATGTGATGCACACATCAGCTCGGTTTTTTTTTTTTTTTTTTTTTGCAGAATGGTTAGGTTCTGATATTATTGATCCCATGCTATATTATTTTACTGCGTTCTTTAAAATAAAAATCAACATAATCGTTGTCGTTAAAGATTACTAAAATGTATCCGTTTGCTTTGGTTTTTCGGAAATAGACCAGTTTTATGGAGTTTATTACCCTATGAAATATGTAATAATAAATATGCACCTTTGCCTCATAAAAAGACCATAAGGTACAAATTATTGTAATGAGAATTTCAATTTTCGTTGCAAATGATACCTCATTTACGTTCGTTTCATTCATATACAATCAAAAGGTTATGCACCCTCGACTGGAATTCCTTATATCAGTGAAAACGCCCATAATGAAGGGAATTTTATGATAAAATCCAAATCCAGAAGAGCATCAGAATATAAATTGCTATAATATTAAGATTCAATTTGAGAATCATCACGTGAAAGTCCTAGAATGTCTTTTTAAGAGATTGAAGACCTCGGTGCAAGAAGGAATCATCTCCACTTCGACGGTTTTGTTTGCCGCATTAAAATTTGTGATGAAAAAATATTATCTTTCATTATGACTAAGAATGAGGCATCTCATCCACGATTAATGCTAATAATGCCAATATTATGCTTAAATACTGTTACGCGTTCGGTGCCAACTTCAAACTTTCTTTGAATGACGACACAGTTCTTGAGAAAATCACAGGAGATTTATTTACAGCTATGTACAGGAAATGTAGTTACAACTGCTAAATCAATTATCCGCAATTAAGCAAAAATCAATTAACAACATAAACTCAACGATGGCACACGTATTTACATTCAAATACGCAAAAACACAGCGCAAATGCCTCACAATAACCAAAGCAACGGCGCAGACGAATCTCAGACAGTTTAAAAAGCAAAACTAACTCTCCCATTCAAATGCCACACGGCTTTTATACTGTTTTGGAAAGTTCGACAAAATTCGAAATGCTTCTCGATGTTTTCTTTTTATTCCATTCACAAATCTTCTTTCAGTAATGGAGGGACCATATACTTAATTCGAATGTAAGGGGGTTGTATATACATTACAATAAACTATTTACAGGTTAAGTTACTACAATAATTTTAGATGAAGAATAATGGAATAAACACCAAATTAGACCAGATTACAACAAATTAATCACAAAAATAATTACTATTTACAGAATTTGTAACAATACCTTTCTTAGTTAAAGAAATATGCATACCGTTTTGGTTTTTGCAATGGGACTATCCAGATTCCCGTTCTGGAAATCTTCAATGGCTCTGTTGATCCCTTCGGGCCTGTGGCTCTCCAGGAGGCAGTATTTTCCTCTGAACACGACTTCCTCCGTCGTTTTGGGGGGATCATCTCTTCTTCCAACCTCGATGTCCAAACACTCGTCGTAGTCCCCGACAGATATCGATGTACCTTCCAATATGCCTGGTGGTATTTTGCCGGTAGCATCAATAACTGAAATGTACATAAACATAATTTTCTATTAGAAATTATAATGTTTTAAAATGACTGTTCTTTTAAAAGCATATCATCTGCATATGAGGCAGTGAGAAACAAAGGGATTTATATAAATGCAAAAATTACAAATTTGGAGGTAACAGGTGCAAAATCCTTCGTGGGTGCTGATATACAGCATGATTCAGTAAAAAATTTCAATGATTGAATCTGAACTTTAAACAAGTTTCACTCCTATTCCTATTCCTATTCAGAGTCACAATTGACTACAACTGTATTTATGTCGAGGACTGCATACTAAGTGCCTTGCCTCCATTATTTTTTTATACCGATAGATGGCAGCACCATCACCAGATCGAACAGTTAATGAGAATTTAGAACTAGTCCAGGAGCTAATAGCTACCTGGTGCTAGCACCCCCAGAGGTGTCGTTTCACTTGGAGGACATTGAGACTACGAGCATATTTAACGTCGCCCAGTCCCCTTTAATGACGACGGTGGGTCTTCGACCATCGAGGTTCGAAACCAGGACCCTCCGGCCCCGAATCCGACACTCTACCGATCGGGCTACCACGGCCGCAAGTTTCACTCAAAACTATAAAATACCAACTTACATAACTCTTTAATTCTTAGTGCCTCATATAAAGGGCAAAATTAGCGATCGTCTCTGGCCAGAGGGCGATTATGTAAAAAAAAAATAACGGTTAAAAAATCGTCACTTTCTCGTGACTTAAAAAAATAAAAAGACCTTAGCGTATACAAATAGCATTAGGGGCTGTCCATAAGCGATGTCACACTTTTTCGACAACTTTGACCCCATCCTCCACTGTTACAATATGTTACACTTCACCTTAAACCCTCCCTCCCCTTGTTATATGTCTCGCTACTTTATTTTCATTAAAAAAATGTTATCACCCTTTCCCCCCCCACCCTTCCCCGGATAGTTTCTTAAGTGAGGTAGACCGGGGCACTTTTACGCAGTGCCCATTGTAAACAACGAGCTATAACTAGAGGGCCAATAGTCATACCAGATTGATGCTGCTCATTTGATGCAGCAAATATTCTCACACGTTTTTGAGCATCAGTCGAGCTACGGTTTAGCATGCGGATAGGAAAATCTGTTTTCTACCAAGTTGAGTAAATATAGTGTTAAACGTTTTGAAGCTTATTGTGAATAAATAATACTTAGTTTAGAACAAATTAATTTATAAAAATTATAAGATTTTAATCCTTTTTTGAGAATTGTATTTGTATGAACAAAAAAATTATTACATTTTGTTGCACGTTAAAAATGAATCCAAAATTGCCGACGGGGCACGTTTACGCATTTTCATCGATGCACATTTACGCACGTTCTTACTGTGTGTCTATTACTACTCTGTCTTACTTTTAAACGGGCCCCGAACGCTTTTTTCGCTTTATACTGTCTGAAACCTTTAGTATTTTCAGGTTATTTAGTTTTGGAAATCACCATTCATTTTACCATTCAGTAACAGATTCGTATCTTATAGCTTACAATCATATAGTGTTATCTTCATGCCTGTTCAGCTTTAACTTGATACACTCTATTCAGACTGTACTACATTTTCTTTATTTTAAAGATTGTAAGATATTACGTTCCAAACGCTGTCAGAACCACGTAAGATGTTAAAATAATGAAAAGACTTATCGATAATCCAAGTATTTCTCTCAGTAGGCCTTCCACACCGTCACATATGGTCTACGCCAGCTGAGTCCATTTGAAAAGGCAGTACTAAAGCTAAGAAACCAGGAAAGAAGAAAAAAAGAGGGTGCTCACAATCCTAACTGATACTCCAATTAAAGAAGCACTCAGAGAAAAGCAGTTACAAACTACAAAAAAAAAAATAATAATAATAATAAAAATAGGCAGAACAAAACAAAAAGGAGAAATTTCTTTAAAATTTACAATTTTCTATTGAATCAGAAATGGAAGACATCAAAGAAAAAAGTATGAAACCAAAACTTGCGACAGGGAAAAAGTTAGTACTCTTAGTAAAAAGGAAAATAGTGAACGACTCTGCTTACGAAGTAGAAAATTGTGCTTGTATCTATTATTTAAAAGCACACAGTCAATCGAAGATAGGACAAGACAGGGTTCAAAGTGTTAGATGTCGAAACGCAGTCCCATGACAAGTATGCGAAAAGAAATACTTTATTTTTGTTAGTTAAATCTAACAGTGATGAAGAAGATGACTAAATAGTTTCTGTTTTTAATCAGCAGTAAGCCCTATAATTTTAGTTTAGCCTATAAAATGTTCTTTAATTAATTATTTGTAATTTTCTTATTTTTAAAGTGTTTTAAAAGAAATAAAACATTTAAATTTGGTTAAATATCTATTTCACTTACCCCTTGGTATTATTCTTAATGCGCGTAAACGTGCCCCACTCGATGCGTAAACTTGCCCCGTGTTCGGAGCAAAATTACGCAACCAATTTGGACTCCAAAAAAAAAACATTTTTTACGGTTAAAAACCCAAGCTGAGCAACAACTGAATATACAAATTTTGACTTCGTTAACTACTTCATAAAACCACAATGTCTAACATTTTTTAGGTTAAAACACAAAAATTAGAAAATTCATTGAAAAACAAGAAGTTTCGTCTAGAACTATACGAGCCTACTTTCCCGTATACCCATTTAAAAAAAAAAAACAGCACATTTTAAACAAAGCAGCTAATACACTTTTTCCCCTTTAAAAAAATTCTTTAATAGCTTTCAAAACGAAAAAATAATAATTCAAATTAATAAGCTTATTAAAATAAATACATCATATCAAGAAAAAAAAATCGTTTCTTTTTCCCCTGTTGCCAAAAATAATTTTTTAAAACAATAAAATGTCAACTTAAAGAAATACTTTTCATTGTCAAAAAAAAAATCGTCTGCGCATATCGTTTTGTAGAAACATAAATGACTTTGAGGTTATTCGCCGAAAACTGAATACCTAAATTAAAACTTTAGCGTGAAAATAAAAACAAATCATATCAACAATAATTATTTCACAGTGAAAACCATAGCTGCGGAGTCGGAGTCAATCTCATTTTGGGATAAAGGAGTCGGAGACGAATATCCAAGAATCGGAGTCAGTCATTTATCCTCTGTGTATAAATTTTTGCCAAAGCTACGAAGTCAGAGTCGAAGTTGGTTAGTCGGAGTCCGATTAATTGTCGGGCACAGGAGTCGGAGTCGGAGTCAGGTGCCTCTAAATTCTGGGAGTCGAAGTCTGGAGTTTGGCGTCAAGAGCTATTTCCAACAAAATTTGTTTGAAATAAACCCACCTTCAATTACGGAATCTACATTGACTTTCAGTTTCCCCGTAGGCGCTAATGTTAAGTTTTTTTGAACTGTTCAAAATTGAGCAAAAAATAGTTCAAATCAAAAAGTGAAATATGGGACTGAGGTGTCCTCGCCGAGATCTTTCGAACAAAAAAAAGTTTGTTCGAATCGGACTATTCATTCAAAAGTTATTAGGGGGGGGGGGGACAGACCGACGGACCGACAGACATCTTTCCCCATCTCAATACCCTACTTTCCAATTTTTAATTTTTCATATTTATTTAATTATTTTATTTATTTTTGATTTTTTTTTGTTTTTCGCGACATTTTTAAGATGCATTAAGCCTTCTTTCATGCTTTTTTCTTCTTTTTCTGACTTTTACTGGGAAAGTAGGCTAAAAATTCGCGTAAACGTGACCCGGTCTACCCTAATTTAATTGGTAGAAATTATTAAAACTGATGAACAAAACTAAAAAATGTCGGATATATATGATGCGCACTATTTTTGTTAAAATTACCTAGGTAGGGGATTTCGCGAAAATCAAGTTATTTTAATGAAAAATGTTTCTCCCTCTTTTGCGTAATAAAATGAAAGAATTCTACCTTTACGTAACTATTGCATCCTATGAAGCATACCTAAAATCATTTTCCAGATTTAAAACTAATAAGGAAAGAGGTTAACTTAAAAACTGACTTCATCACTATAGCTAGAAAAAAGTAACACACACTTATAAACTTATCATTCCTGTCATAAAATTCGTGAACAATAGAATATCAGACATATTTTAAAATCCTTTCCTGCTGTAGCACATTTTGTTTCCTCGAAACATTTTACACCTTTAAGTCTCGAACGCATTAGTTTTTTTTTTTTTTTTTTTTTTTGAGCAATCACGATTGCTGATTGATTTCATTTGGCTGTTTCGATGTGCTATCATTTTATTTTCCCCCCAGCACCCTCCGCAGCATCACCGTCGACCGGCTCCTCACGATGCTGCTCCTATAGCGAAAACCGTCTCCAGGTTGCGTCCATATCCTACACACACAAGCATGCAAACATACACACACCTACACACACACACATATATATATATATATATATACATACATAGACCTACACACATACACAAACACGCATACATACAGACACCAGCACAAACACACACACAACTACCCACACACTCCTGCCTGCACACAGACACAAACACATATGCCTACACACAAACACACATACCCCCCACACACACAACACACACACGCCTACATACACACACACACTCGTGGTTGCGAAAAACATAATTTGAATTCAAGATGTCAAAATTCAATTTTTTTTTTCTTTTGAAATACTGTAAAGAACGATCTCGATAGTGATAAAGTCAAAAGAATTTTCAAATACATTTCAGTTTACTATCAAACATAATCAAAACTTTCCGTGACGTACGACTGTCTTTTGGTTTGTCGTTGTTGTTGCTATGCGCAAATCCTGAACAGCGAAATTTTTCCTCATAGGATAGTGTCACGAGTAGCTGAACTTAATTGTAATTTCGTTTTTAATGCTCGCAAAACATTAAAAATAACACAACATTTTCTAGCCAGCGAACATATAAAATTTTTGTAAGTTTCATTGAGTTTTCTTCTTATTCTGTACTAATGGTACCCGCACGGCTTTGCCCGTAAGAGAAAAATTAAAAGGTCTTTTGGTTCGCCTGTATATTTACAAATAATGTATGGTGAATTTTCTCGCCAATTGGCTAGTACCCATGTTACGGTTCCACGTTATGATAATTTCGCATCTCGCCAATTGGCTTGTGCCCATGTTACGGTTCCACGTTATGATAATTTCGTATCTCGCCAATTGGCTTGTGCCCATGTTACGGTTCCACGTTATGATAATTTCGTAATTTACTCGTCCATCTTATAATATTTTTGTTCTTAAAATTGAAATAGAAAAAGAACCACATCGAATTGTGCCAAATTTCATGAAAATCAGCCGAACGGTCTAGGCGCTATGCGCGTCACAGAGATCCAGGCATCCTACAAACAGAGAGACTTTCAGCTTTATTATTAGTAAAGATATAGTATTCAATCTTGGAGGAAGAATTTGAGGAGCATCATTAGCGATTTTGCCGAGTAATTTGAAATTTTGCGGAGCAGTTCGGTATTTTGTTTAAAAATCAATAAAAATAACTAAAACCACTTGAAGTTATGATACTTCCAGTATTCTAGTTATACCACATTCACGATCAACGTAAGTCACTTTTGAGGAAAGTGATGTCGTCAGATTGGATCGTCAGATTGCACATCATTTAAGTTACGAAGAAATCATTAATGTATTGGATATTAATGTATTATATTAGATGTATTAGATATTAATGTATTGGAAAGGGTTCAAAGGCGGGCTACAAGGCTAATAAATGGACTTTCTCATTTAGACTACGATTCCAGGCATAGAATGCTAAAAATGTACAGTTTTGAGCAAAGAAGAGACCGAGGGGACATGATTCAGTTGTTTAAATTTATTAAAATGAAAGATGTTATGGGGCTGAAGTTTAGCACTGAAAACAGGACAAGGGGTCATTGTTTTAAGCTATTTAAATCTCATGCTAACATGGATATTAGGAAAAAATATTATTTTAGCAGGGTAGTGGATCCTTGGAACAGCTTACCGGAAGAGGTGGTAATGAGCAAGGGAGTAGATAGTTTTAAGAGGGCCATTGATCTTCACTGGGGATTGTAAATTGACTAGGACCAGCCTAGCTGGACCCAGAGCCTGTAGCTGGTCGTCACTTTTGTATTTGTATTTGTATTACTAATTTGAAAAAAAAAACCGTTTAAAATTTTATGTTGCGAGAGCAATTAATAATTTTATGCATTCCTTTTGTTTCCCACCTAAACCTCTTCCTCGTTTTAAGTCACTTCAAGTTAATTACCTTCTTTAATTGATTTCATAGGTTAAAGGTATCATATCTGAATATGAAAGAACATCTTAACCTCCTGTTTGGACAGCGTTTGCTCTTTTTTCCTCAAATATGCCATGACTGCATGCTTCCAAACGTGATGCAAAAGATATCCTCATAATTGCTATTCTCGGGAGGAACTTTCAGGAATGCAACGTCTTTTCAAGGTTAATCACAGCTTGTTATTAGCGAAATTCATTGATGACAGAGTGGTAAACGTAAATGAGGATGTGGGGAATGGGCAAAGTATAACACAATCCACAATGCATTCTAGAGTGCTTTCTTAATGTGAAAACCATACAGATCGTGATTTGATGGAGGAAAGTACAGGTAGTTATGCACTTGGGGAGTATTAGAACAAGTACAGAAGTGAAGACAAAACAGGCTCTGGGGTCAGCTAGAATGGTCCTGGTCAGTTTGTAAATCGCCAATGAAGATCAAGGCCCCTCTTTTTTTTTTTTCAGCTTTTTATTGAGGAAACTCGTTGAGTTGCTGAACAGAATGGTAAACGTTAATAAGGATGCGGAAAAGATCAAAATATAATAGGAGCCATACAGATCCTTTGAGTACATATCGTGTTTTGATCGTCTGAATTACAAGCAGTTGTGTACCATAGAGAAGCATTTATGCAGATACAAAATCAACGGCAAAACAGGCTTTGGGCTAACCTAAGGTGGTCCTGGTTAGTTTATCAATTCCCAGTGAAGACATAGAGCCCTCTTCAATTAAATTTCATTAGTGCTAACAAGTTTTAATATTCAGTGTGTTATTTATGAAACTCATTGAGTTCCAGAACAGAATGGTAAACGTAAATAAGGATGTGGAGGTTTATCAAAATATGATACGGAACTATACAGATCCTTTGAGTACATATCGTGTTCTGATCGTCTGAATTACTGGCAGTTGTGCACCATGGGGAAGCATTGATGCATATACAAAATCGACGGCAAAACAAGCTTTGGGCTAACCTAAGGTGGTCCTGGTTAGTTTATCAATCCCCAATGAAGACATAGAGCCCTCTTCAATTAAATTTTATTAGTGTTAACAAGTTTCAATATTCAGTGTGTTATTCATGAAACTCAATGAGTTGCATAACAGAATGGTAACCGTAAATAAGGATGTGGAGAGTTATCAAAATATAATAGGAACCATACAGATCCTTTGAGTACATATCGTGTTTTGATCGTCTGAATTACAGGCAGTTGTGTACTACAGGGAAGCAAGCATATATGCATACACAAAATCGACGACAAAACAAGCTTTGGGCTAACCTAAGGTGGTCCTGGTTAGTTTATCAATCCCCAATGAAGACATAGAGCCCTCTTCAATTAAATTTTATTAGTGTTAACAAGTTTCAATATTCAGTGTGTTATTCATGAAACTCAATGAGTTGCATAACAGAATGGTAAACGTAAATAAGGATGTGGAGAGTTATCAAAATATAATAGGAACCATACAGATCCTTTGAGTACATATCGTGTTTTGATCGTCTGAATTACAGGCAGTTGTGTACTACAGGGAAGCAAGCATATATGCATACACAAAATCGACGACAAAACAAGCTTTGGGCTAACCTAAGGTGGTCCTGGTTAGTTTATCAATCCCCAATGAAGACATAGAGCCCTCTTCAATTAAATTTTATTAGTGTTAACAAGTTTCAATATTCAGTGTGTTATTCATGAAACTCAATGAGTTGCATAACAGAATGGTAAACGTAAATAAGGATGTGGAGAGTTATCAAAATATAATAGGAACCATACAGATCCTTTGAGTACATATCGTGTTTTGATCGTCTGAATTACAGGCAGTTGTGTACTACAGGGAAGCAAGCATATATGCATACACAAAATCGACGACAAAACAAGCTTTGGGCTAACCTAAGGTGGTCCTGGTTAGTTTATCAATCCCCAATGAAGACATAGAGCCCTCTTCAATTAAATTTTATTAGTGTTAACAAGTTTTAATATTCAGTGTGTTATTTATGAAACTCAATGAGTTGCATAACAGAATGGTAACCGTAAATAAGGATGTGGAGAGTTATCAAAATATAATAGGAACCATACAGATCCTTTGAGTACATATCGTGTTTTGATCGTCTGAATTACAGGCAGTTGTGTACTACAGGGAAGCAAGCATATATGCATACACAAAATCGACGACAAAACAAGCTTTGGGCTAACCTAAGGTGGTCCTGGTTAGTTTATCAATCCCCAATGAAGACATAGAGCCCTCTTCAATTAAATTTTATTAGTGTTAACAAGTTTCAATATTCAGTGTGTTATTCATGAAACTCAATGAGTTGCGTAACAGAATGGTAACCGTAAATAAGGATGTGGAGAGTTATCAAAATATAATAGGAACCATACAGATCCTTTGAGTACATATCGTGTTTTGATCGTCTGAATTACAGGCAGTTGTGTACTACAGGGAAGCAAGCATATATGCATACACAAAATCGACGACAAAACAAGCTTTGGGCTAACCTAAGGTGGTCCTGGTTAGTTTATCAATCCCCAATGAAGACATAGAGCCCTCTTCAATTAAATTTTATTAGTGTTAACAAGTTTCAATATTCAGTGTGTTATTCATGAAACTCAATGAGTTGCATAACAGAATGGTAAACGTAAATAAGGATGTGGAGAGTTATCAAAATATAATACGAACCATACATATCCTTTGAGTACATACCGTGTTTTGATCGTCTGAATTACCAGGCAGTTGTGTACCATAGGGAAGCATATATGCAGATACAAAATCGACGGCAAAACAGGCTTTGGGCTAACCTAAGGTGGTCCTGGTTAGTTTATCAATTCCAATGAAGACATAGAGCCCTCTTCAATTAAATTTTATCAATGTTAACAAGTTTTAATATTCATTGTGTTATTCATGAAACTCATTAAGTTGCAGAACAGAATGGTAAACGTAAATAAGGATGTGAAGAATGGTCAAAATCCTGTTAAAGTAGCAACTTCTGCGGTTTAGCTTGGGAATAGAAAGTTCTGAGTAAAAATTTAGGTCACCAACATCTTGGTTTTAATAAAGTTAAACTAGATCATTTTCCCTTCGACAGTTTTTGCTCACAATAACTACGGAAGAACAAACTAATGTTTTGAATGGATTCTATGAGGGTAGATCCAACTTTGAAAGATTAAAAAGTCAATTTTCTTGATAGCTGACTATTATGGCAAAAGAGGGACGTTCGAGGTTTACAGAGTAATTAAAACAGTGAAGTGTTATAAAGCAAAAATACATATTACAGCTTCAAAAAATAAAAAACTATCAATAAAACTTGATAGACGAAAGTTGTAGAAAAATCTGCAAAATTTGAAAATCGCCGATGAATCTACAGTCCCGTTTCACATCAAAATCTTTTGTGAACCAAAATCTAAAATGATACAATGGGTTTTTGATGAGGGTTGAGGAGTCTGAAGGAAAATTACTGACTCTGGGAATTTTAAAACCTACTACTCCAACTCCTTTACCACAAACACAAAATCAGTCCAACTCCGACTCTGGCTCAGCTATTCTCGGGAGGCAGAGTTGTGGACTCAAAGGGAAAATGACAGACTCCGATTCTTGGAATTTTGAACCTTCAACTCCCGACTGAGATTCAATTTCCCCAAAATTAGTCCGATTCCACGATTCTAACTCCGACTCTGCAGGCCTGATTTTGGTAAAATTAATTATGATTATAGAGCATTCTATAGAGACGAGAAAGCTTGCTTCGCATTTGTTTCAAAAAACTATTTTCGCTCAAAAATTCTTCAAAAAATTAAGAACATACTTTAAAGGTTACGAAAATTAAATATGACATCAGCAGAGATTAATAATTTTTGTCTTATTGTATTTGTGTTTTTTGCAGGTAAGTGAATGATGTAACGGTAAATGACATATTTTAATCTGTTATTTAAGAAAATAATAATAAACATCAAATTAAAATCCTTCTAAATGTTGGTTTTTGCAAAAAATAACTGTAATTAATCCCATATTTCTATCATTCGAAGTCTTTCTGTTATTCCCTTATTTCAATAAAAGTCATACTGATGACATAAGATAAAAAGAGTAAAAAGTATCAAAATTAATCTCAAAAATGTATTTTAGAAGTTTTTCAGTCTTAACTTCTGTTAATATCTTAGGATTACAAGGTTTATCACTATATATCTTCAAAATCACCAGTGAGAGGGATTAAAACCAGTTACCTAAAAAATGAAATTAAAGATGTTACCAAGAAACAAAATGCGTGACGATCGTGATAAAATAAACTAAAATAAACTTGCCACTTATTTGAACAAATCTTCTGAAGCATTGGTTCCCAACATTTTTTTACACGAGTCCTCACCTCATATTAAAATTAATCTCTTTGGACAGAGTACTGAGAAAATGTAAAAAATATTTAGTTTTTTACTTGATAGCCTGGGAAAATTCGGAAAAGGGAAGAAAATTACTAACCAAGAATCGTTTTTATCATCACTAAACAAAACCCAATGGCACGACAGCCCATGGGGGCCCCAGCTCAGTCTTCCTGACCGAGGGCTCTGAGGTGCTAGGTAGATGTTCCGGTTAAATGGTCGGCCGAAAGCGAAACCTCCAGGGTTTAATTCCCAAGCACGCTTGGTACTTATTTTATCGACCCACTGAAGGGATGAACGACTGAGTATATTAATTAATATTTTATGCTTATTTTATCTGTACACAGCTTCTATCTGTTTTTCAAAATTTCATTTATAACTATTTGGCTCCAAATTTGCAAATATCATTTAAAAATCGTGCGAAGATGATCAGCTGTTTCAAAAGGTTCCAGAACAGTTTTTGACGCGGAACATTGAATAAAACAACCGTCACATGCCGCATATGGCTCGCGGGCTGTAGGTTGCGCACCACTATTCTGAGGGAAGAGGGGGTTCCCATTCATTTGGATGACTGACAGTCCTTGGAACAATGTTTACGCTCGCTTTTTGAGCTGATACTTTCACATTGCTTAAAAATTCTTTTATGATAAAAAATCGATTAAAAAAAAAAGCTGAAATCTCTATTCAGTTTTTGCGTAGATGTTTTAGAATATGAGAATTACAGTCATGTAAGGGACAGGACATACCAGTGACATTTTGCTGAAAATGTTTATTTTTAATAGAAAAAAAATTAAAATTTTTGCAAAGTGAAATATTGGAATTATAATGCTAATGAAGTAAAAAAAGTGTCCATATTTTTTTTTACAGAAATTAAACAGAATAAAAATATCAGTACGAATCAAACTTTCCCACTTTACAGAATCATCCTTTTGGTGTTTGAAAATAATTTTTAAATCTTATCACAAATAGAGTTTTACTTGAACACAAGTTCCCGCTCAAAGCAGCGTAGATAAATGCGAGGCATTTAAAAAAAGAAAACAAAGCAAATGACGTAAACAACGGTATTGTGGGGTTTTTTATAAATAAGTTTCGGTTACGGTAATTTCTTTCTTTTTTTTTCATTTTCTAATTAAATAATTTCCTGCAAAAACATAATCATTAGACAGTACGAAGCATTAGAAAAAAAGGGGAAAAAAGAAGAAATGACGTCAAACGTAAATAGATTCTTTAAAAAAAATATCTTTGCATAACGTGCCTATTTCTTTCATCTCGTTTGTCACATTAACGCCGGCATGTTTAACGTAAACAAAACTTGAATACTCCATTCATCCCTTCATAACTGTCACGAACATCATTCGAGTCTCAGAACTCAAGCGTTTTCTTCTGATGAGTAAGAATGTTTTCGGGTAATTTTATCTCTCTTACGGGAATATTCGGCTTTGTTTTCAAGGTTGCGGTAATGGATAATGTTTCGGGGCAACGCATGGAGTTTTTGCTTTCGTTTCCTTATTTTCACACGATGTTTTTATGTTAAAACTATGATAATTACGCACGCAAGATATTCGTTGGCAGCGGTAAAAAATGAAAACGTTCATATGAGCTTCTGCATTTTTGAAGACATTTAATGAGAAATGTATTTAACCGAAGCTGAACCTGAGCAAAAATTAAAAGTGTAGTTTTATCTTTATATATACTTCTGTGAAACAAACTCTACGCCCATCGGGGGGAGGGGTGCTCGAACCCCTTTCTAGACATTGGAATTGCGAATTTTAAAAATAAATTTCGTGCATGGATATCAAAATATTTCAAAAAAAGTCATTAATAAACGACCGTTATCAAAATTTTCTTTGAAGAAATTAACAGTTGAGGTAGCGAGAAGCAAAGGGATGTAAGTGGCAAAATTAAAAATTTTGGAGATAACCAGTACAAATGGTAGGTGAACCTCTCCTCTGTCTTGGGGCAAGAGATGGTACTAGCTGCAGGGAAAACAATTTAATTTTAAGCTCGGTTTCCTGAAACTTTCCTCGATCCAAATTAGCACTTTATTATGGTTTGTTTAAAGATTTTATTCTATTTTCATTAATCTATTAATTTTATTTGCATTTATATGTATACTAGCAAAAATACCCGGCGTTGCCTGGGTCAGTAATAATTATGAGAAACAATCGTTACTTGCCCTTGTTTTCTGTTATAAGCGAAAGAATTTAAAACAAAAAAATTTTGACGTGATTAAAAATCGAGCTTCTTCCTTACTCATTAAACTAAAATAGCAATAAGTATAAAGAACAAAATAGTATTCAATTAGAAACGAAAGCACGACATTTAAGCATATACAAATTTGATGAATTTCCGAAATATGAAATTAAACTTTACATGTTTAAAAAGATTTATCTGTTAGTATTTTTTTTTAAATCTAAAACCTTCTCTGTATGGCTATTGATGTACGAACTGTTTTAAAAAATGTAGCCGCCCGTGTTCCCCTTACACTTGCTTTAGTTATTTTGGGAAATTTCAAGTTTTGTGGGCACTTGGTGCGGTTTAAAATCTTACCAAATTTGCGAGAATCATTTTGGGACACTTTCGATAATACTCCCCCTCCTTACTAATTTTTATTATAGAAATATTGTTGCCAGATGCTGAGATACTTTTGGTCAAAATAAAATGGCGCTAAACGGTTTCATCCGAAATGTTTCAAAAATAAGTAGTAAAATTTTGCGATTGTTTGAAATCGTGCAAAAAGAAAAATTAATGGAAGTTTTTGTGCGGTTTATGGGATTTGCCTAATTTAGTTGTTGAATTATTTTACACAGTATTTTTTTTTTTTAAGATCTTTGATTGGCGATATTTTGTTTAAATGGTGAAAGCTGAGAAACATTATTACGTAGTCTTTGGGCTCAAAAACAGCGACAGTGGGAAAAACTGCCAAATGCATCAGCTACTGAAATCTTTCTAAAAAAATTCTGGCAATATTTCTGCTGGTTGGTTGGATATAGTGAGCAAGTGTCCAATCAGCATAAATAATAATAATAAACCATTAATTACATAAGTTCCGTTTAAAAGTAAAATGATCAGCCAAATCCATTTATTTTTAGCCAATCTTGTGGGAAAACATTACTTTAAGATTTGACTTGAGAAAAGCCTCAAAAAGTCAGACGAAACGCAAAAATATTCAATAATACAAAAATTCTTGGGAGTTGAGATGACACACTAAATAATGACTTGGGTTGATGAAAGCCTTCGAACAGGGAACAAAAAAGCTCATAACTCGTTTTTTATACAACTTAGAAACTTCAAACAGATGCCATCTTCAGCAGAAAAATAAGCGCTTTCGATGGACACATAATTTTAATATGTGCACGTATTTTTTCACACCCATATTGGGGCATTTATGCAAAAATCTATATATATAAAAATGGAGTTTGGTAAATTTGTTCTCTAAGATCTCAGAAACTACCCGGCAGATTTGGCTGAAACTTTCACCGTTTGTTCAGTTTGGTACTGGGAAGGTTTATAGACCAGTTCGAAAAAAATCCGATTGATAGTTCCCTTTTTATTCCGATTTTAGTCCCAATTTTTGCATAAATGCCCCAATATGGGGGTGAAAAAATACGTGCACATATTAAAATTATGTGTCCATCGAAAGCGCTTATTTTTCTGCTGAAGATGGCATCTGTTTGAAGTTTCTAAGTTGTATAAAACGAGTTATGAGCTTTTTTGTTCCCTGTTCGAAGGCTTTCATCAACCCAAGTCATTATTTAGTGTGTCATCTCAACTCCCAAGAATTGTTGTATTATTGAATATTTTTGCGTTTCGTCTGACTTTTTGAGGCTTTTCTCAAGTCAAATCTAAAAGTAACGTTTTCCCACAAGATTGGCTAAAAATAAATGGATTTGGCTGATCATTTTACTTTTAAACGGAACTTATGTAATTAATGGTTTATTATTATTATTTATGCTGATTGGACACTTGCTCACTATATCCAACCAACCAGCAGAAATATCGCCAGAATTTTTTCAGAAAGATTTCAGTAGCTGATGCATTTGGCAGTTTTTTCCACTGTCGCTGTTTTTGAGCCCAAAGACTACGTAATAATGTTTCTCAGCTTTCACCATTTAAACAAAATATCGCCAATCAAAGATACTTAAAAAAAAAATACTGTGTAAAATAATTCAACAACTAAATTAGGCAAATCCCATAAACCGCACAAAAACTTCCATTAATTTTTCTTTTTGCACGATTTCAAACAATCGCAAAATTTTACTACTTATTTTTGAAACATTTCGGATGAAACCGTTTAGCGCCATTTTATTTTGACCAAAAGTATCTCAGCATCTGGCAACAATATTTTAATAATAAAAATTAGTAAGGAGGGGGAGTATTATCGAAAGTGTCCCAAAATGATTCTCGCAAATTTGGTAAGATTTTAAACCGCACCAAGTGCCCACAAAACTTGAAATTTCCCAAAATAACTAAAGCAAGTGTAAGGGGAACACGGGCGGCTACATTTTTTAAAACAGTTCGTACATCAATAGCCATACAGAGAAGGTTTTAGATTTAAAAAAAAATACTAACAGATAAATCTTTTTAAACATGTAAAGTTTAATTTCATATTTCGGAAATTCTTCAAATTTGTCTATGCTTAAATGTCGTGCTCTAATTTCTAATTGAATACTATTTTGTTCTTTATACTTATTGTTATTTTAGTTTAATGAGTAAGGAAGAAGCTCGATTTTTAATCACGTCAAAATTTTTTGTTTTAAATTCTTTCGCTTATAACAGAAAACAAGGGCAAGTAACGATTGTTTCTCATAATTATTACTGACCCAGGCAACGACGGGTATTTTTGCTAGTTGGGACTAAAATTGGAATAAAAAGGGAACTATCAATCGGATTTTTTTCGAACTGGTCTATAAACCTTCCCAGTACCAAACTGAACAAACGGTGAAAGTTTCAGCCAAATCTGCCAGGTAGTTTCTGAGATCTTAGGGAACAAATTTACCAAACTCCATTTTTATATATATAGATTTAGTGTTATTTTTTCCTTAATTTTTATTTATTTCTATTTTTTTGTTTTTATTTTATTCTATTTTATTTCTTTTCCTCAATCATTAAAACGTTTTCACTCCTTTTTTTCGTAAACTCCTAGTCCCGCACGTTTCGTTATATTTATTAGAGAATAAAAGTGGAGCATTATTCAAATGATATTTTATTCAATCATTTTTTTTCTCTAACGTACTTTTCGAACGATTTCAAAAAGTCTAATTCAGTATGAAAAAAAAAAAGAACAACACAAAAATGCACATCTTGTAATTGTGTGTGGAATATATGTATATATTTTCCTCCATGTTTGAGCAATTCAGTTTAATCCCTCGAAGAAGCATGAAGACCAAACATGGCAGCGAAGAAAACAATATTTATCTTTTTCACAGAGATAGAAAGTAAACAAGTCACGTAGCACCTATGCACTTCTCTTTCACACGCTGACTCATTCATTCCGGATTCTCTTAAATATTTACGGTCCATCAAGAAAATTTATAACAGCTTTATTATTAGTAACTAGTGGTACCCGCACGGCTTTGCCCGTAGTTGAAAAATTAAAAGGTCATTCGATCCGCCTGTATATTTACAAATAATGGATTACGACTTTCTCGCCAATTAGCTATGTTCATTCGCTCTCCCATTCCACGTCATGATGATTTCGTAATTTACTCGTCCATCTTATGATAATTTTGCTCCGGAAAATGTTTTTAAAATTGAAAGAAAAAAAGAACAAAATCGAATTTTCGAAAAATCACTTCGAGGTGCTCACCCCCATGCTACAAACTAACTTTGTGCCAAATTTAATGAAAATTGGCCGAACAGTCTAGGCGCCATGCGCGTTACAGAGATCCAGACATCCCCCAGACAGAGAGACTTGGAGCTTTATTATTAGTAAAGAAGATTAAGACAACAAACAGTAATATTTATTTGAATTGGTGCCTGTGCACTTTTATGCACACTGATTCATCGTGAAATTTTATGCAAAAATTGTTTTTCGCAAAAATTATTCTTTTCAGATGAGAATAATGTCGGGTAAAGTGAAATGGTAAAATATTTTCACAGTAAACAGCGCCATCTAACTAGCAATATTTTATATAGGTTATTAAATTCCAATCCAAAAATATATTTGATTCCAATCAAAAAATATACAGCTTTAAAGATAAAGGAAAATAATACAAGACATTTTTAAAATTTGATACACATAATGTAGTATTTTGTGGTTTATCAAAAATAATTTTTGTTATGATAAAATGCTTTTGTGATAAACATTTTGAGCATTAATTGTGAACTACTGATATCCAATGCAGTACTTTTTTAGATAATATTAGGTATGGATTTATTTTAAATATTCAATATAATTTGACAAGTACATGCAGGACAAAATGAAATAGTTAATTACGTTTACTTATTAAATCACTTGTGCATTCATTTATTAATTCTTTCGATTACATTCCTTCATTTATTAATTCCCTTATCATTCATTATTTTGCTCGTTATTCAGTTTTATTCACTTAGTTATTTTTTCTCATACATAAATTAATTTTCGTTTCTTTTATTGCGTCATTATTTAATAATTTATTCATCAACTCCAGTATTTAATCATTTATTTGGTCAACACTATTTTCAATAAACAAATAAAAAATATTTCAAAAGAAAAATATTCTATTTTTCACTTTGCTCCATGCAAAAAAAAAAACATTCCAATTTTTTGAAGGTGCAAATTTACTATCGAAAATGAGAATTAATATTTCAGGGCAAAGTTTTACTTTTTAACAAACTGTTCTTTTTTTTATGTGCTGTAATTTTCAAAACACATTTCTAATTCCTTCATTTTTAAAAAGTTAAGTTATCTATTTTACTTTGTCTCACATTCGCCTACTCTTTAAATAGAAGAAGGTGTGTACATCATTATTTTGAAAATTTCTCAACTCGAATCCAAGTAAAATTCTGAATGTAAATAAAGACGCGAGATTTTTTTTTGTCAATTTATTTATTTATTTATTTATTTTTATTCATTTATTATTTTTTTTTTTATTTATTTATTTATTTTATTTATTTATTTATTTTTTTTTTGCAAGATTCAAATGAAACTTTGACAAATTGAAAAAAAAATGTGCATTCTTACTATCTAAATTTTTTGTCTTGCTGCAATAGAGCTAAGCTGCTGTTTAAGATAAATAAATACCTTTGTACTGAACAGTAAAGCAAGAAATAACAACATCAAAAAAACACAAATTGCAGATTACTGCAGACACGTGTTTCGACGTTACAGGGAACGCCTTTTTCAATGCAAAAAGTAATGAGCTTCTGGATGAAAAGGCATCGACAGAAGCCAAGAGCTAGATAAGCATACAGCTTAAAAGATAAAAATAACGGATTAGCCAAACACCAACAGGGCCGGATTTAGAGGAGGGCAGACGGGGCTACTGCCCTGGGACCTCCACAGCAAAGGAGCCCCCACAATAAAATTTTTACAAAATATCCTAACTTTAACGGGTCAGCAAATTTTACGTTTTTTCTCCCAGACATTGTTTTTTTTTATTTCTACAAAGAATGCTTGCACAAAAATAATAATATCGATATATCATTGCATTGCATTGCACCCCGAAGCCCCCCGTGCCTACCGCGTTTGCAGTTTACCAGTTTTAGATGCCCAAAATAACTCGGACAAATGGGGCCACAGGGACAGTTCAACCCCGACTCGACCCCATAGGAAAAGACGCGTTTTTGCCGAGAGTCTAAAACCGAGAACATAGCTGTGTTTATGCCAGGTGTGATTACAAAGTTTTGTTACAATATTTACTTGCTTTTGAGCCAGAGGGATGTTTTACGTTAATAATGCAACATGTTACATGGAGGAGTTGCATAATTCAAATTACAAACAGATGCAAGTTTCTTGTATCCATGCAGATGAAAAATTGCACAATTTCACAACGTTCAAGTAACAAATTATAGAATACAGATACAGAACAATTATTCATGGTTACACTAGTATATCAATACAGCTGGTAAACAACAGAACAATAAGATGACAATTCCTTAGAGAAGTAGATATGTATTGTTACAAATTCTGTAAATAGTTTCCCGTAATGAATATACAGCCCCTTTACATTCGGCTGAAGTATACGATCCCCCTATTTCCTTTTTTTTCATTGATAAAATCTGATAACGGTCTACGAATTTCGAGAACGATTTCGAATGTTGTGGAAACTTTTCGATGTTTATAAAAGCGTCCCGCGTGATAAAAAGTGAGTTTCGATTGAGAATTTGTACTGAGAGTGTATTAGCTCGGTTTATTGCGAGGCATTTCGCTGTGTTGTTTTCGTATTTGGAAGTAAATACGTGTGTAACCGTTGAGTTTACGGTGTTGTTTGATATTTGCTTAATTGCTGATGATTAATTTAGCAGTGATTGACGATCTTCCCTGTACATAATGTAAATAAATTTCCTGTCTCTTTGCATTATCTGGCATGACGGAAAAAGCGAGGTTGACCGGAGCGCCGGGAAATTTGAATTTTCCTGCATGCCGGATAATTCGAGGTTTATTTTGCAACAACACGAAAGTTAAATTCCCCATTCAGTTCCAATCAGTTCCAATGTTTAATCAAGAACTGTGTCGTCCTTTCAAGAAAGTTGGAAGTCTCACCGGATCCGTTACAGTATGAAAAATTGTATGCGTGATAATTAAAACGTTAATTATATACGTTAATAAATAATATTAACGTGAAGAACTAAGCCCTGATTGCAAGTGTCCATTTACTATCAATTTTTTATTTGATGGAGCATTTCAGTGGCAATGTTTATTTTTTTTTTATTCATTTAATTTGTAATTTGTACCTATGAGTTAAAGAGAAATAAAGTAAGTAAAAAAAAAAATCCGAAAAAGGGTTAACTTTGCAGGTCATCCTTACAAATTCTCGCTTTTTGAGCTCAAAAATTTAAAAATTATTTGGCGAATCGACTTGAATGGAAATTTTTTAAATCGAAAATATCGGATATATACGTATATATCAAAATATTCGGATATATATCAAAGTATCGGGTATTTTCAAAAATATGATGATCTTTTCGAATCCTGATTAGGGGCCTCCACTCCTTCGTTGCCCCGGGGCCTCCACACTTCCGAATTCGGCCCTGAACACCAATGAGAAAATTATAAACCGATAAGAAACCAATAGGAATGCATTGCAATGAAAAAGGAGTTCCCTGAAACACCGAAACACGTGTCTGCAGTAATCTGCAATTTTTTTGCTTTTTTGACGTTGTTATTTCTTACTAAACTGCTGTTTGTTTTAAGTAATTACCCTCTCGCATGGCAACAACAAACAGAACGAGCCGATTTTTTTCTTCGAACAAACCGGACAACTTAGAATAATAAAAGAGAATTAGGTTTTTAAACAATTAGCCTGTGTGAGCACGATAGAAGGCGTTTCAAAATTTCGTTTCCCTGAAGTCAAATTGCTTCTAGAAGATTGTGTTAGTAATAAATAGGTTGTTTTTTTTTTTCAATTTAGCTCCTTATCCAAGGCTGGAACACATGTTTTAGGAACGTTGTAAACGCGAGATACATTAGGCATTCTCTGAATGCATTATGCATATGGCGAATTTATGTTCGAAAAACGGAAGGTGAAATTGAATTAAGCGGTGGTTCACCTTGTGCCGATGAAGGTTTTCTTCGTCAGGTGCAAACTTGTGTAAAAAACTATTAGATTATTTGTGGAATGATAAAATTAAGAATTTTTTAATTAATTAAAATGTTGCAGAATGTATGCTGTCAAATAAATTGAGAGTTGTTGTAGGAAAACGTATTTTTTTTTTTTTTTTTTTTTTGTACAATTTTTATTGGGCTATTTTTTCTCGCCTGCAATGGCATGATTTACATAGGAGGTCATGGGAGCTCAGCTTTTTCAGTTTTATGTACATGTTAGACGAAATACAGCATTGGAAAAAAATAAATAAATAAATAAAACAACTTTTCTTTTGTCTTGATGAGATTTCATTTGCTACAACTGAGATGATTAACTATGTTGAATGTTTTAAATTCTAAAAAGGGAAATTAATTTACTAACTTTTGAAATCACTCTTCCAGGGAAATTTTCGTCATTTTTCAACCCAAGAAGTGCTACAACCATCAGTGTTGCCAGATGGTCAAATCCAGATTTCCCCAATTCCCTTCCAACTTTTCCCCAAAAAGCGATGTTTTCTACCAAAATTTCCCGAATGCAAAAATTATTTTTCCACTAATATTTTCATAAAATGAATCGACTTCCTCTAATATTTTTGTCTCTTGAAAAAAATGTCTTCTCCAAAAAGCCAAATTTTCTTATAAAATTCCCCAACTATTTTTTTTCTTCACATTTTCGCTTCTTCTTTTTTGTCTTCTTTATTTTTATCTTTCTTTATCTTTACTAATAATAAAGCTGAAAGTCTCTCTGTCTGGATATCTCTCTGTCCGGATCTCTTTCGGTCTGTCAGGATCTCTAACGCGCATATAGCGCCAAGACCGTTCGACTGATTTTCATGAAATTCGGCAAAGAATTAGTTTGTAGCATGGGGGTGTGCACCTTTAAGCGATTTTTTGAAAATTTGATTTTGTTCTTTTTCTATTCCAATTTTAAGAACATTTTCCCGAGCAAAATTATCATAAGATGGACGAGTAAATTACCAAGTTATCATAACGTGGAACCGTAACCTAGGCAAGCCAATTGGCGAGAAATTCATCATGCATTATTTATAAATTTACAGGGGGACCAAAAGACCTTTTAATTTTCTACTACGGGCAAACCCGTGCGAGTGCCACTAGTCATAAATACAAGCGCCTGACCGAGATATAAGAAATAACCAATTTTTTTTTCCACTCGCATTTACTACTCTGCTTCTGTATGTGTATTTAAACTATGATTTTTGTATATATTTATCCAAGAACACTCGACATCACACTAATTTTTACCTGTTTCACGTATCAACTAGTTACTCACGCAGAACATTAATGCGAATTCCATAAAGTTGAGCAAAGCTAACCCAACGCTGTTTGATACAAACAATGTTCCCACTACTTCTTAACGCGAATTTAAATACGAAAAAAAATCTTTTTTTCCCGGAGTTTTTTTTCCCCAGGTTTTCCCCCAAGGAAAAAAATTTTTCCCCAAAGAATTCCCCTCAAAACCCATTTCCCCAAAATTTAACCAGAGCGCCAGATTTCCCCAAAATGGGGAAATTTCCCCCAATCTGGCAACACTAACAACCATGCTCTCAGTGGGGAAAAGTATGAAAAATGACGTAATACAATTCAAAGAAAATATTATTTATTTATTTTCCTCACAAAAATAACTTGTACTGTCTGACCGCCGATGAGATGGAAAGGCTAACATCCGGTTTATAAGCGGAAATGGACTTATCTATTAGTTCACAAGGGTGGTTTGTCCGTTACACATGCGCCGTTACAGATGTATACTTTTGCCTCTTAAATATTCAGACGCAGTTTTATAAGAATAAAAATTTGTTCACGACAACATTTTCTTTTTAAATCGAAACTGCATGTATATTCAAACTAAATTCTCGCTGCGATTTTTTTTTTTTAATTTATTTTACAACATAATTTTGAGCTTACCTTGCTTAAAATTATGTTGCTATAGCGAACTAAAATTTTAATGTTTCATTTCGGGACGGGAAAAAAAAAAAAAAAAACTTTTTGTTGTTTCCATAGAAATTCTCCTTGTTTCCTCTCATTTTCAACTTAGAGGATGCAATAGATCAATAAGACCCTAGTGACATTATAAAACGCGTACATTAAAATCCAATCTCTATTTTCCCTTCTTCGCTAGATTCATTCATATGGAATCCTCTTAACTTGGCTGCTTGCCAGATTCCACGGCTTCTGAGGGCAGACTTCTTATTTGCATATTTAATTTTTGTTTTGTACACCTCCATTTAAATGACTCTCCAGTCGCCTCTGCCTAAGTTGAAGCATAATTTTTGAACCAGAATAACTTTCACTGGATTTTACAACAATTTTATATAATTAAAAACTGAGCCTATGTATCTATGTACGTACCTATGTATCTATGACCGAGTTTGTTCTCCCGAACGACAGTGAACTGACCATCGAACCAGGTATCGATGGATTCGTCATCTTCCCGTCTTTATGTTTGGCTGTTTAACATAATCCTGCGACAATAATTAGCGGAGATATCAATTAATAATTATATTAATTATGACACTTAGATTTCGATATAAAATCCCTATTTTTCGAAGGCTTTCATCCATTCAAATTATTATTCAGTGCTTCATCTCAACTTTCCGCAACAATGCTTTTATTAAAATTTGTTGCGTGACGATAATCATTGAGAAGAAAGATGCGTTGCCATTTTTTTCTCGAATATGAAGAAATAAAATTCTGGGTTTTGTTTTGAGGCGTTTCCTGTAATCGGATAATTTAAAATGTTTCCCTTTCAGTAATTTTTCCGCAATCTGCCGAGAAATTTTACTGATTTTTTTTTTTCTTTTTTCTTTTTTTTTTTTTTGGTTTTTTTGTTCAAGCCTGATTGTTGAATACGTGTCACTTGATATACCTTTTATTTTCGAGGTGGACCGTGCAAAGTCGGGCGACGTAGCTAGTTATTTCTTAATTTTGGATAACTATACCGAACTTCAGGAGACCTTTCGCAGTCATATGCCGAGCCGATATAAGCAATGGGATGTCTTATATTTTTCTATGTGAAACCAAGAAGGCACGCCTGACCATCTCAGATTTTCATGAGACTTTCAGAAATCTTAATCTCTGATGACTCGAACTTATATATAATTTTTAACAAAGCTATTATTCGTAACTGTTGAATTAATTTTTTTAACTTGTCGGCGGTGCTTTAAAATGTTAAGTTCTATGAGAACTACACAGTTGTACAATATCTCATTGTAAAAACAATCACATGCAGATTAGTTTGATATGCCCCTTGACTGCTTTTCAAAAAATTGAATTTCACAAAAGTTCAAACTTTTGAAATTCAAAAATATTTGAGGTAGTGCGTTTTAAATTTTTTTTTATGCATACGATTTATGATGTTTTTTAAAGAATGTATCTAAAAATTTTCAGATTGGAGCCATTAACAGATTGACGTTAAAGCAAAAAATCTAGAAAATGTTTGCTAAAATTGTTTTAAAATGTTATTATTGAAGTTCTATGGGAACTACAAGTTGTATATAATAGTTCATTTTTTTAAAAAAATGCATGCAATTTAATTTGATGTAAAACTTGAATACTTTTCGAGGTTTTTTCCAACTAAATTTCAAAAGTTGAAAATTAAAAAAGTTGAGATAGGAGTCTATGAAAAGTTTTAAAAAATATGTTTTTTAATATATTTTAATGAATACGTATATCCAAAACTTTTCGGAAGAGACCATGAAGGGATCAACAGTTGCAACAAATATTGCAGGACACGTTTTTGTAAATTTTGCTAAGAGTTTTATGAACTCCTATAACTCTGATCCCCTCATGGTCCCAACTTGAAAGTTTTTGAATGTGTGTCTTAAAATACAGAAAAAATCATTTATATTTTTCAAAATGTTAAAAAGACACTAGCTCAAAAAGTTGTGAATTTTTATATTTTAAAATTTTGTAAAAAGAAAATTTCTTAAACAGTATTTAAGTTATATATCAAATTAAATGCGTCTTTAAAAAGAGCTATTGTACAACTCTGCAGCTCTCATATACCTTGAGTGTAACATTTTATAGCTATGTCGGCAAGTTTAAAAAGGGGGGTGGCGGGTTATAAATTTCAAAAATTAATTACTCATTAGTTAGAATAATAGATTTTTTTTTTAATTTAGTCAAATTTATGGTGTTAAAGAGTAAAAATTCTGAAAGTTTCATGAAAATCTAAAATCGCGAAGCTGAGATTTCCTTTTTTGTTGACTGGACCCAATGACACAACTAAAATACGAGAATAGAGGGCACGTTTGCACAGTGTCCTTTTTTGCAAAACGAATTATAACTGGAAAGCCAACAGCCATAACAGATTGATGCTGCTTCCTAGCAAATATATTCACAAGTTTTTGAGCATCTGTCGAGCTTCGGTCAAGCATGCAGAAAGAATAATCTGTTTTTTACCGAATCGATTAAATTTGGAGTTGAACGTTTTGAAGCTTATTGTGAATGAATAGTACTTCGTTGAGAAAGAACACATATATAAAAATTAGCAGAATTATATCCTTTTCTGAAAATTGTATTTGTGTGAACTGAAACATTATCAAATTTTTTGCACGTCCATCCAAACTTGGCTAAGTGGCAAGTTTACGCGTTGACGTCTAGGAGCACCTTTACGCACGTTCTTACTGTGTCTTAATTTTAAACGTGCTCTGACGCTTTTTTCGTTCCGAACTGTTTCAAAACTTTTTAGTATTTTAAGGCTATTTAGTTTTGAAAAACACCATTTAATTTTTATTGAGTTACAAATTCGTTATCTTATAGCTTACAACCATGTAGTGCTGTCTACATACCCGTTCAGCTTTTACTTTATACACTATTCAATCTGTAATATATTTATTCAGTAAGTTACCGCCCTATAGCTAGGGCTAAGGCAGAAATACGTGAAATACACCGCCAGCTCAGTCATTTCCAGCCGAGGACGGCAGTTTCGTGCTTATTAGCACTCAACAGCCCGGCATAGGAGATGGAAAACCTCTTAAGGAAGCCAAGAGTGCCAAACAAACTGGTAGCTAATATGGAATTAGCAGACCAGACGAGTGACCGAAACAATGGTTCGGTTCAACTCGAATTTTGAAGGCAAGGCAGGTATATTCAGTAAGTAGGTTTTTCCATCTCCTGCTCAGTCACTTTCCTATGCCGGGCTGATGAGTGCTAATAAGCACGAAACTGCAGTCCTCGGCTGGAAATGACTGAGCTGGCGGTGTATTTCACTGTAATATATTTGCTTTATTTTAATGATGGTAAGACATTATGTTCAAAACACAAACAGAAACACGTTGGGTGTCAAAATAAATATGCGTAAACGTGCCCCGTGTCCGGGGCAAGTTTACGCAAACGACTTGGACTCAAAAATAAATTTTTTAGCGGTTAAAAACACAAACTGAGCATGAACTGAATATACAAATGTTGACTCCAATAACTGCTGCATAAAACCGCAATGTCTAAAATTTCCTAAGTTAAAACATAAAATTTAGAAAATTCATTGAAAAAAAATCCTCGTAAACGTGCCCAGGTCTACCCTGCCTAAGCATAGAGAACTTGAAGATCAATGTCACTTAATGTTTCGATATACATATACGGATCTTAATGAACCATACTCCGAAGGAAAAAACTGGTAACTTAATGCTCTACTAATTTTCCTACATATTGTTTCAAATCTCACATTGAGCAATTATCTGCAACTTGATTACTGTATTTTTCAGAAAAGATTGTAATACTGTTTAATAACGATTGACTTTGAAGAAGACGTAATCAAGTACTTCCCGGAATACTAATGATTAACATGCGTCTTTTCTTGGACATTTTTCTCATTTATTCCATTACCTTATCTTTCCTTTTCTCCCTAAGCATCTCTATGAATGTTATACGAAAAACTGGTGGAACCTGTTCGATGGATTCTTTATATTTGAACGAGTTCGGCAATGCGAAAAACTAGCCGGACAAGGGCATTCGATGCTTTAGCCATAGTAACTTCTAAGTTTAATTTGCAAGCTAATTTGATTTCAGATTGCGTTGCAGACAGCAAGAAAAGAATCCCATGCAAAGGATTATGAATTATATATGTAAAGAAAGTTATCAGAAGAATTTCCTTTAACTGCTGTAACCAAAAACAATCACAGCACATAGAGAGATTTCCAAAATCTTCAGAATGAGTTCTTTTTGAGATTTCGTTTTGAAATCTTCAAATGAGGCAGTGAGAAGCAAAGGGATGTAAATGGTCATTTTCAAGTATTTAGTAAAACGCGTTTAAAGATAACATTGTAGGTAGGCTTTCATTGAATTTTTTTTCTAAATCATGCTGTATTACAGCAACTGCCAGGGCTACTAGTACCATCTCTTGCCCCAAGACAGAGGAGAGGTTCACCTACCATGATATTTAGATTTAGATAGATTTATTAACAAAAACACACATACATAACAAACAGTAAGAAAAATGAAGTAAAGTTAAAAGATACAACGTGAATTACAAACGACAGTCACAAAACATTAAGAAATTCTCGATTATAGTTCAACATGAGTTAGTGGTAAGAATTCAACACTAAAGAGCGGCCAAAGGCACTGTCCGCAGTCATATGAGTTCAATCATATGATTTATTATTATTAAATCAGTCCAATCATATGAGTACTGGTTGTCTCCAAATTTTTTATTTTTCCACTTACATCCCTTTGCTTCTCACTGCCTCAAATGAAAATTTTTCTTCTTGAAGATTTTGAAATGTTTTTTTTTTTTAAATCTTAATAAAATTACCCAAATGAAATCATATGATGCTTCAAACTCAAAAGCATAGCAGACCACAACGCCTTCCTGGTACAATAGCACTGTGGGTTTTGATGACTGTTATGTCGTCTACCATAATTCCATGAAGTTTGCAATAATTTAGTCAGTTGTTTTTGTGAGTTGGTTTCGCACTGACCACCGACAGTGACGAAAACCTGCTTCTTGCAACTTTTCTGTTTTACGTCACGGCACAATCGGCAAATCTTAATCATCTCGGTGAAAATAAATTTTAATGATGAACTTCATGACAACCAATCAGTAAGAGATTTTCAACGCGAGGGCGAGTTTAATAAATTATGTGAAATCAATGACGTGGGAAGACAATCTGCGACACAGATTCCACCACTGTCTCAACCGGTGTGAAGACAACTTGATGGTCCAAATTGTAAAACTCTCAGATCAAAATTTTAACCGTTGAAAGATGGTACTTCACTCGAGATAATACTGTTGATTCAAGCAATATAAAAAAAATATAAATTAAAATCAAAATGAAATTCTTTGAAAACTTAACATTGTAAAAAGTACGACAAATGAGAGATTTTTTCATTTTATTAATTTAAATCGTTTTGACTTATACACAATATGAAAATGATTACATGTAAATGATTTTAAAGATATTTAATCTTAAATTTTTAACATTGACTATATTCTTTTTTTGATTTTGGCAACGATATGAAAGTAAAATTGTTTTCATCTGTCGTAAAATCGTGTTGTTCGGATTTAATATCTACTTAAAAGTAGGTGAGAAATCCTAAAATTATATTCTTACGTTTTTCTCTAAATAATCAGTTTAAATGTATAGTGAGGGGAAAATTTTACTTCAATATAGTTCTGTAATTTCTTTTTCCTACATTTGTTTTCTTGCAAAGAAACGTATTTAATTTTAAGATAGTCCTACTGAAGAAAGATTATAGTTAGAACTTATACCGAAACACGACGTCTAACATTTTGAGAAAATTTGCTTCGTGTTTACATAAGCTAACAGTTTTCCTTCTCAGTAAAAGATAAATTTTACTTTCAGACAATTGCTTCAACTGTTAAAAGGATTCATTAGAAATGATTTAGAACCTAAGAAACCAGATGTTGGTAAAAATAAGAATTTATCCTGACGAACTTCCTGTAAACTAATGGGTTTCTTTTGCATAAAAGAGCGGTATTTTATTTTGTAGTTAAAGAGAGCATTATTGCTCTCAAGGTAAACTGAAGATTCTCTTTTTTTTCGTTCCTTCCGCCAAAAGAAACTCTCACTGATCTCCGCTTAACAAGAAAAAAATAAGGGTTGCTCTACTTTGGCACTTGTTTGGGTTAAAGTTTGGGTCACGGTCAGCTCAATGCTCTTCAACTCTCGTAATGCTCCAAGTTTGTAATGTAGCCATTGAAAGACATTATTGCTTCAAGTAGCGATCACAAATTTCACTTTTCGTACTCATTTAGTACTCTCAGACAGTCAAATCAATAGACTGGGGATTTTATCACGCAGCTTTGTATGCATACATAAACAAGTATGAAGATCAATATCATGTTCTTCTTTATTTTTTAGAATGATTGATATATATATATATATATATATATATATATATATATATATATATATATATATATATATATATATATATATATATATATATATATATATTTATTTATTTATTTATTTATTTTTAATTGTTAAAAAAGAAGAAAAATTATTTACGTCCAAAACAAAATTCCATTCAGAAAGTATAAAAACTTTACTTTTGTTCAAAGCGGTCATTCGTTAAAAATAGAATTGAACAGATTCACTTCGCGTGTCAATATTAGGGTGTGGCTGTGTTTGGTATGAAGAACTGAAGGAAAAGAGGTTCTAAATTAATTTTTTTTAGTAAAGAGAGTGCTTTGATGTTTTAATAAATTCATTTATTCAACTACGTTTATGAGGGAGGACAGTTTTTTTTTTTTCGTAAAACTTAATTTGAAAAATGCATAAAAATAATTTTAGTGCTCAAATAAACTTATAATCTGTGTAATTTTAACCGCTCGGGTAGAAAATAATTTGTAAAATCAGTTTTTATCACCTTGGCGTATCAATATAAACACTCAAAATACAAGAAAATTTCCAACTCGGCATTTTTAACATATATAACGTAAGTCTAAATGAAAATTGGGAAATTCAGAAAAGAATTTTACTACTGCAAAATTAAATTTTTCGATTAATGTTAATAAACCGAGACTACTACTTCTGTTAAATCTATGATGCTGATATGAGGTATTTTCATTGCAACTTCCTTACAAGAAACATCCTTAAAGGTAAAGGAGTAAAGGTATACTTATTACGACTATAAGGGCATTTGACATTTTTTCAATGTCAATTTGTACCAAAAGTTTGTTTATTTTTACAAGAGACATTTTTCGCTTTCTTCCATTCTCTATTATTTTATACTGTTGCTGTTCAGAAAAACCTTAAATTATTAAATTTGCTTTAATAATTGTAAAATTTAAGTTTGTGAAATTCGCTAGTTTGTGAAATATTACTGCAAAAAGAAAGTAAACATTTTTGTAAGTATGAGGAGAGTTTAAAGACCTTTGCTTATTAAATGAACAAAACTGTCATTTAAGATAGTCTGACCCGTACATGAACACTAACCTAAGGCTACTCGCTAAGAGTTGGGTGAAGTGGAGAAAACTACATGAACACTTCAGCACAATTACATTTTCAGAAATTCATAAGATGACTAAAAACTGTAGCGCTAGGAGCATGACATTAAAATTAGTTTTGTTGATGTGTGTAAGTTATTTTGAAAAACAAAAAGTTGAAGAATTTTTTCAGTTCTATTTCAGGTTTTTTGAGGAGTTGAAACGAAAAGTGGACCAACAACCCAGTCAATGAACGCGTCTAACCAGGGGACAAACAAAACCTTTCCTAGTCGTCTTCAATTTCGGAATTGTATCAAAGGAAGTTGCTGTTGCCCCTCTAAGAAAACACTTTTGAAACCTTATTTATTAGCTAGTGGTACCCGCACGGCTTTCCCCGTAATAGAAAAATTAAAAGGTGTTTTGGTTCGCCTGTATATTTACAAATAATGTATGGTGAATTTTCTCGCCAATTGGCTTGTACCCATGTGACGGTTCCACGTTATGATAATCTCGTATCTCGCCAATTGGCTTGTGCCCATGTTACGGTTCCACGTTATGATTATTTCGTAATTTACTCGTCCGTCTTATGATAATTTTGTTCTTGAAATTGGAATAGAAAAAGAACTACATCGAATTTTTGAAAAATCGCTTCGAGATGCACACCCCTATGCTACAAACTAACTCTGTGCCAAATTTCATGAAAATCGGCCGAACGGTCTAGGCGCTATGCGCGTCACAGGGATCCCGTCAGACAGAGATCCGTACAGAGAGAGATCCTGACAGACAGAGATCCCGGCAGAGAGACTTTCTGCTTTATTATCAGTAAAGATAAAGATAAAATCCTCATTTTGTTAAAAAATCAGGATTCAAAACTGCTCCTTCAACTTCAACCTTAATATCTGTTTTAGTTAAGGTTGCTCATTTCGTGGTCGAACTAACCCATAACTTTCTCATAGCAAAGGCAGTGCTGTAATGGGGGGTAAAAACGAGATGACGCTCCCCCCCCCTAAATACTTGGTTTTTTTACTGTAAAAATAATGCAAATGGTTGGTTTCAAACTATCTTTTTTTTTTCTTTTTGGTGAGTCTCCCAAACCCCAAAGTGAGTTCCATCGAACATTATTTTAAAAACTACACCACTGAATAAGGGATGAAGGTACTTACACCTGACTGCCCATTCTCTCAGTTGCCGGACCCCTCCAATGATCCTCATGAGGCTGGACATACAAGGACCAGATATTTCGACTCCATCTCCTCCTTGCATGAGGTAGGGTAAAATCGACCTAACAGCCGATCCCATGGCTTTCTTGAACCTTTTCTCCACCTCTTCGAACGTCTCCACATCTTCCTCTCTTCCAGTAACAGTCCCATTGCTCTCGTCTGCCAGAACCACCGCGGCGAACAACACCCCACAACACACCAAAAGGAACATCAACGCTCGCCCCGACATGACCCGAGTGAATGTAATGCTATACGGAAACAGATCTGATATGGCTTATTTCGGAGGAGTCGTTTTCATCTCGTTCGACAGAAGCCGACGTTCCAAAGGGAGGAAGGGGCAGGAGCAACCTTGAAAGCAGACGATACCTGAGAGAGAGAGTTCGCGCAGCCTTCGGGGCGATGCTCACCTCGCTGCCGGGCCTCTATAACCCGTCCTGCCGGCTCTAGGTTTGTCGAGTTTCGGAATTTTTGCCACCACTAACAAGATGGTCAAAAGGGCAGTTGAGTTTCGGTATCATGGCGAGAAATTTTTTTTACAGGGGAGGGGGTGATTTATTTGTACGCCCGCGCAAAATAGACATTTCTGTACTCGTTTTTTACGAATGCAAAAGAAAAATATTTCTCGTCCTGGCATTGGTGCCAAAATGGATAAAGTTCGCCAATTTCACAATTATGGAAGTCGTTCTGAATGAAATGATGCCGCAAAACTCCCTTAATACGTAAAACTTCTGTACAAACAATATTTTTTGTAAAAGTAGGCATGATCTTGCCATTAAATATAAAATTTCCAACAGTCAAATGAACGAACTCTACTCACGGCAACATTTCGCTAACTTTTAATTGCTTCTAGCGCTGGTTCTAGCCAACATAGCGGGTTTCGATTTTTGCGTGGTAAAACCGAGTGAAACGTTTTTTAAAGCATTTTTCGCGAGCTTTCCAGCCATACCAAGCTCGAAGCATTTAAATGCATTTTTCGTGTAGAAAAAGCGGTTTAAAAAATGAATTAAAACTTGATGTTTCACGCTTCCAACAATGAAATTCAACAATGGAAAAGAGAGAAAATTTAAATTTTTGAGTTTCGCTTACTAAAAAACGCTTATAACTTTTTTTTTCTAGTGGATTTAGGTTATTGGACTTTGGGCTCCCTGACAACTTTTTCGTTAGGAGTGTTTTTTAAAGACCTTTTCAACCATATCAAATTCGAAAAAATTGGACCATCCGTTCGCGTAGAAAGAGCCATTTAGGACGAAAATGCGTTTTTTGTTAATATCTCCGTTAATTAGCGTTCGATTTAAAAAATTTGTATTGATGACACTAAAATTCGGCAATAGCTACCGAACAAAAAAAGAATAAGGAAATCGGTTCACAAACAGAGGAGAAATTGGTACCGAAAGAAAACGGCTTGCCTATTAATATATAAAGATACTTGAATGAGTACAGATAGAGAGATATCAATAGATAGATTTATATAATTATAGATAGATAGGTAGGTAGATAGAATTAGATAAATACAAATAGATATTAATAGATAGATAGAAGCAGGTACAGATCAGATAGATAAATAGGTAGGTTGAAAGATATTAATAGTTAGTGAAAGCAGCCTAGACAGATACACATATACTAATAGCTAGGTATAGTTACCTAGGTAAATTAGAAATCAATAGCTATATATAGACAGATAGGTAGATAGAGTTAGGTAAATATAATTTGATAGGTGTTAGATAAATAGTTAGATTGGTAGGTATAAACAGCTAGATATAGCTAGATGGTTGCATAGATATAAATAGCTAGAAATAGCTACCTATATAGATAGATAT
Source organism: Uloborus diversus (assembly GCF_026930045.1). Classification (NCBI taxonomy): domain Eukaryota; kingdom Metazoa; phylum Arthropoda; class Arachnida; order Araneae; family Uloboridae; genus Uloborus; species Uloborus diversus. The sequence goes on from NC_072731.1 coordinate 259,327,458, forward strand.
GAATAACTATAGACATATAGATAGATGGAAATAGGTACAAATAGATAAGTAGTTAAATGGATAGATATAAATATATATAGAGATAAGTAAGTAGATGGAATATAAGTAGCTAGATGTATATAGATAGATGGAAATAAATAAATATAGGTAGATAGACCGATATAAATAGCTAGGTATGGAAAGGTAGATATAAATCGATAGAAAGAATTAGATAAATATAAATTGATAGATATTAATGGGAAGATATGAATAGGTACGGATATAAATAGGAAGATTGATAAATATAGCTACCTATATAGACACATATATGGAGAGATAGAAAGATAAAATTAGATAATTATAAAAATATAGGTATTAATAGATGGATAGAAATAGGTACAAATTGGTATTAATCGATAGATTAATGAATGTGTAGATTGATAGATATAAATATGCTAAAGTTAGCAACCTAGATAGATCGATATGAATTACCATAGGCAGATAGATAAAACTAAACAAATATTAGTAGATAGATATTGATAGATATAAATAGGTGGAGATAGATAAGTAGTTAGGTGGATAGATATAACTAGGTAGATAGGGGAGGGTGATCCAAAGCGGGTAGGTTTTCGAAGAACGCTCGAAAATTGTAGTTTTTGGATTTCTATCGCAACAATTTCGGTTTTAATTCCCAACAGAGTTCTTGAACTTCAAAATTAAAAGTGATTTTTGTATTATTTCAAACCCAATATTTATTTATTATCAAACTTTACAAACATTTGAAAAACCCGCTGTGCCCTACCAGGGAGCCCAAAACAGGTAAGCTTAACTAATTGTGATTTAGTACATTTGCCAATCAAATATGAGGTTATAAATGATTAAAATAGTTGATTAGCTACCTGCCATTATAAAAATGTTGTACTTATGCAATTTAAAGTCAGCACATTTGTTCATAAAATATAAATAAACTAGCTGCGTCGCCCGGTTTTGCACGGTCCACCTCGAAAATAAAGTTATGTCAAGTGACGCGAGTTCAACACTCAGGCTTGAACCAAAACAAAAAAAAAAAAAGTCAGTGAAATTTTGCGGCAGATTGCGGAAAAAACTCCAAAAAGTAAACATTTTAAATCCCCTGATTACAGGAAAAGCATCAAAACAAAAACATGAATTTTACCTGTTCATATTCAAGAAAAACAAGAAGTTCCGTCTAGAACTAGACGAGCCTACTTTCCCGTATACCCATACTACTTTCTAGTACCTGATCAATATTCTCAAAAATAGCTAAAATCGCAAATTTTTTCAAACATATTTTTTTTAATATTTTAAGCTGATTTCTAGGAATAAAATATTCCTTACTTTTCTTCAAAAAAACGAACAAATAAAATAGCAGCACCTTTTAAACAAAGCAGCTAATACACTTCTTTCCATTAAAAATTTTTTTTAACAGCTTTCAAAACGAAAAAATAATAATAATAAGTTCATTAAAATAAATACATCATATAAAAAAAAATCGTTTCTTTTTCCCCTGTTGCCAAAAATAATTTTTTAAACGAATTAATGCACTTACCAAAATAAAAAAAAACAATACAATGTCAACTTAAAGAAATAATTTTCATTGTCAAAAAAAAAAAAAAAAAAAAAAAAAATCGTCTGCGCATATTTTTCGAGTTTATTCACCGAAAACTAAATACCTAAATTAAAACTTTAGCGTGAAAATAAAAACAAATCATATCAACAATAATTATTTCACAGTTAAAACCACAGCAGCGGAGTCGGAGTTGGAGTCAATCTCATTTTAGGATAAACGAGTCGGAGTCGAATATCCAAGAATCGGAGTCAATCATTTGTCCTCCGTGTATAAATGTTTGCCAAAGCTAGGAAGTCATAGTCGAAGTCGGGGAGTCGGAGTCCGATTAATTGTCGGGAACAGGAGTCAGAGCCGGTGTCAGGTGCCCCTAAATTCTCGGAGTCGGAGTCGGGAGTAGGTCGTCAAGAGCTATTTCCAACAAAGTTTGTTTGAAGTAAATCCGACTTTAAGTTCGGAATCTATATTGACTTTCAGTTTCCCCTTAGGCGCTAATGTTAAGAGATTTGAACTGTTCAAATTTGAACGAAAACTTGTTCAAATCAAAAAAGATATTTTCGATACATGTTTTTTATTAACAGTTTTTCCCTACAAAATTTGTTTGAAGCCACTTCGCTTCTAAGTTCAAGATTTATTTTTGATTTGAATTTCCCCGTAGGCGCTAATGTTAAGTTTTTTTGAACTGTTCAAAATTGAACGAAAAATTGTTCAAATCAAAAAATGAATTATGGGAATGAGATGTCCTTGCCGAGATCTTTCAAACAAAAAAATTTTTGTTCGAATCGGACTATTCATTCAAAAGTTATTAGGGGGGGACAGACAGACAGACCGACAGACAGACCGACAGACCGACAGACAGACCGACAGACATTTTTCCCCATCTCAATACCCTACTTTCCAATTTTTAATTTTTCAATATTTATCTAACTATTTTATTTATTTTTGACTTTTTTTTGTTTTTCGGGATATTTTTAAGATGTATTAAGCCTTCTTTCATGCTTTTTTCTTCTTTCTCTGATTTTTACTGGGAAAGTAGGCTAAAAAATGGCAACAGATCTTTTATCTCAATGATTTTCTTCACGCTATACATATTAATAAAAGCATTGGTGCGGAAAGTTGAGATGAAGCACTGAATAATAATTTGAACGGAGGAAAGCCTTCGAAACATAAGGATTTTATGTCGAAATCTAAGTGTCATAATTAATAGTTTTTAATTGATATATCCGCTAATTATTATTGGTGGATTATGTTAAATAGCCAAACATGAAGCCGGGAGGGAAGATTACGAATCCATCGATACCTGGTTCGATGGTCAGTTCACTGTCGTTCGGGAGAAGGAGCTTGGACATACATAGGTACATACGCTCAGTTTTTAATTATATACGAGATAAGAGATGACTGATTAAATTACTAGACTAATTAATTGCCATCCTAAAAAATATTTTTTTAAGTTATACTTATCCTATTGAAACAGAAAATCTGCACACGAGTCAAGAAATTGTAAATAAATATATGATTAAATCGTATAACCGCTTTGCCCGACCCGCTTTGCCCAAAGGCGCTTATTTCATTTCAACAATTATAACCTTAAATTTAAAAAAGAAACAAACGAAATGGCTATCATAGTTTGTAGGTGGATGGTATCAGAATAAAGTAATATCATGGACAATCAAAACAATAAGCTGGACTTCTACTAATCAATAATTCATTTTTTTTAGAAATGTATCATTTTTTTATTTTAAGCCTGGTTCCGCCATGCCGCTTCACTGCTGCTTCGCTGGGACTGATTAAAACACGGGGGTATTCATGCAGGGGCGGCATTTCAGCATTACATTTGGGGGGGTCAAGCTTCTTAAATATGAGTTGCCTCAGTATGGTACAAAACACACACTGACTAACAAGAGGTGGTCGTAAAACTAGTCTAATATTAACAATCAATAATGTTTAAAAACATGATAACTTATAAAATGTATTGAAATTTATGATAAAATCTTAATTCGTTTTATATGAAACACCTTGATACTACAGTTTTTACCTTTTAGTGAATTTTTAATGAATGTTTTTCGGAATTCAGAAGAACAGGAAATCATGCACTAATCCATCAATGCCCAGGGTAGTGCTCTTTTTCCGGTAAAGCTAAAGATAAAAAAATTTTGATCCATGGTGCTCCAAAAAAAGATAGTCTCTAACCTCCTGAGACATAAAAATGATCTTGCTCAACTAGCTGAGCTGGTTGGAATAGTTAAAAAATTAATTGAGGTAACATATGCATAAAAATACACTTTTCAGATCTTCCTCTTCAAAATTACCCAGGCAACTTTAAAAATTGTGAGGGACTTCAGTTTTCATCATTGAATAATCTAGCCTCTATCTACAAAACAATGCTTCGTGACTCATTGAAATATTTTATTTTTTGTTTCCAACATCCAATCCAGATAATATAGAGCAAACAATACAGAAAAATATTCATCAAACCTTGAGTTATTTTCATTAAAAATGAATCTATTAGTTCATACAAAATATTAAATCAATGTTTAACTTTTCATCATCATGGAGATATTTGTTACATATCCTAAATTGATTTTTTTTTTAAAATTGGAGCAGAGTAAGATTTTTTTTTTTTTGAAAAGTTGCACGCTTGGTTGAAATAAACATACAAGTTAAAATCATTAACAGTTTCAATTGTAAACTGAACTGAAACTTGAATAGTCAAAAAATAAAGGTAACGGATTGAAGATGTTTTGATAGAGTAAAACATTGTTCAAAAACTTTCCACGATATAAACAAATTAAATAAAATTTAAACGAAGCCATTCATGTTAGAGGGCACCAGCTTTCTCACTATTGAAAGAATCGTTTTGCAATAATTCTGCCAGGCGTCAAATCACTGCTTTGAAATTATCGAGAAATGCTTTATTGTTTTAACTATTGAAGACCATCGTGTGTCACTCCGAGTCATAGTTAAAGAAGGAATTTTTTGATGTGTGATGTTTATGTTTTCAAAAGTAGCGTGTATTTTTAAGAAGTTTCTGTGAATGAATGCTATGCATTGAGTAGCTGGAATGTTTCTCTACTTGAAGAAAGCAATATACACTCAATAAATAAACATACACTTAAAATATGAGCGTAAAATCAATTTTATGTCCCAAGGAATTTTCTTTTGAAAATCATGCACACCACTTGCTTGCACGGCCTCTCATACGGGATCTACCATCGTTCCAGATCCAGGCTCGGATCTGCGTTCCCATAGATCCCGCAGTGGGGAGGGGGGGGGGCACGTCCTTAAGGGGCCAAACGACAAAAGAAATTGAAAAAAAAAAAGCACTAAGGCTTGCAAATATACACTGCTGGCCATTGGGAAGAGGCCCTACATATTTTGTTGCAGGGGGCCCGAAATTTATAGATCCGGGTCTTATCGTTACACTGGGCACACACAATGAGGAATTTAGCCTTATATATAGGAAAATTACTTCTTTAGTTAAAGTTCACCATGGTTCTACGTCATTTTTTTCTGTGCTGAAAAAGCCAGAAAGTGTTTCATGCATTCAACGGAGAACACTTGTTCGTGCCTGGTAATGTGTCGAGTTTCATCAACTATTTACTGAGAATGAGAGCGATTTTTTAAAAATGAAGAATGATTTGCGATTAACAAAAATTGAATTTACCCATTTTTTATCATTCTGCTCAAAAAAATTTGGGGGTGCGACCGCCCCCTCTTGCCCTTCCTATTTGCCGCCCCTGTATTCATGTAAACCCGACATACGTATGCATCGCCCCTTACACACCATGAGGGAGTATGCTTTGGCCTACCCGCTTTGGGGCACCCTCCCCAATAGCTTGATTGATTGATAAAAATAGCTAGAAATAACTAGTGAGCTAGATATTAATAGCTGGATAAAGATAGATAGAGATGAAATGATGGGCCAAAATATGTGAAGGTAGGGTGGTAGACATATTCATATAGCAGTTGTATTTTTTTTCCGTAGAAAATTTTATGGTCGATGCTGTACGATTAAAAATTTTGTTTCTTCATAAGGAGAGGTCATAACCAGAGCTGAGGAATCGGAGTCGAAGAGTTGGAGTCGGACTAATTTTGGGGTAAAGGAGTCGAAGTCGTTAGAAAACAGGCAGACTCCGACTCCGATCTTATTTTTTTCTTTAATTTTCACAGACTCTCCTTGCATTTTTTTAAAAACTGCCTACTAATTGGTTCGATTTACATACGTATAGAGGCCTATTAATAAGAAAATAACTGTCATTTGTAACCAGCTGGCTGAATTGTTTATCGAACTTTCTGTAATGTTTCTGTTTCCCTTTCTTAAGAAAGGTTTTTTGATTTAGCAAAGAAGCTTTTGTTCTCTCAAGATACAGCTTTCAAAAATTGAAAGCACACGGTTTGATCAACATCTATTTGTTAAACATTAAAAGGGAGCCAATTAATCCTTTTCAATTTAAAAAAAAATGGGATTTTTAAGTACTCTCCCTTTTAAAGTTGCAACTATTGGAAAATTTGATTTTCATACAGCGCGAAAATTTTATAAAAAGAATTAATATTTAATCGCTGTTTTGGGGTTTTTCTCCCTTCCCGTGGTGAGAAAAAATCTTTATATTTACTAATAATACAGCTGAAAGTCTCTCTGTCTGGATGTCTGGATGTCCGGAGGATGTCTGGATCTCTGTGATGCGCATAGCGCCTAGACCGTTTGGCCGATTTTCATGAAATTTGGCACGAAGTTAGTTTGTAGCATAGGGGTGTGCACCTCGAAGCGATTTTTCGAAAATTCGATGTGGTTCTTTTTCTACTCCAATTTTGAGAACAAAACTATCATGAGATGGACGAGTAAATTACGAAATTATCATAACGTGGAACCGTAACATGGGCACAAGCAAATTGGCGAGATACGAAATTATCATAACGTGGAACCGTAACATGGGCCACACCAATTGGCGAGAAAATTCACCATACATTATTTGTAAATATACAGGCGAACCAAAATACCTTTTTGTTTTTCTATTACGGGCAAAGCCGTGCGGCTACCACTACTTAAAAAATAAATAAATAAAATAAAATAAATAAAGCCGGAGTCGGACATTTCAAAGTCCAGGAATCGGGGAGTCGGCCATTTCCCTTTCAACTAAGCAGACTTGGTTGTAACCCTTTTCTCCCCTTCACTACGTCACTGGTTGGACAAATTTCCCTGCAATAAATGGTTGTACCCGAGACAAAAGCACTTACAGTGGGAAAAGGCCTACGAATGTCACACAGCCGTGTCCAGTTCGGTTGCAATATTGCAGAAGGAAAATAATTATATTTGAGGAAAATTGCATAATTCCCCCAGTCGTAAATAAGAAGCCGCAAGAAAAACCGCTGATTGTTAAAAATTGCCGCGCTCAAATTAGACGTGGCATTTATGGTCGAGAGGCAGGAAATATGGAAGAGGGCTATATACATAGGAATTAAGAATCATCTATGAAAATAATGGAATTAGAGGGTCTCAATCGACAACACGACCATTTCGCAGCCGCAATATTCATAAGAAGTTGAGACGTCACAAAAAAATAATGTAACATTTCACCTCATCTGCACGAGCTTACCTACTTTGTCCGCTAACAATCATTATTAACTATTTATGAAAACAACCTTGGCTTTATTCTTCACCATATGCTCAATATTTGCAAAATTAACCGATGACTGTTTCGTTTACTATATAGAACAGATTTCTTCTAAAAACAAAAATTAATTGGTAGAATTTGCTAAATCATGCTTGAGAAAGAAAAAAAGAAAATAATAATAGTAGTAATGAGAATAATGATGGTGATGATAATAAGACGATGATGGTTAACTAATGATGATAATGATAATAATAGTAATAATAATAATAATAATAATAGTAATAATAATAATAATAATAATAGTAATAATAATAATAATAATAATAATAATAGTAATAATAATAATAATAATAATAGTAATAATAATAATAATAGTAATAATAATAATAATAATAATAGTAATAATAATAATAATAATAATAATAATAATAATAATGATAAATTTATTAATCAAATTTCGTTGGCATCCAAAATAAAATAAAAAGTTTCATCAGTGGCGTACTTAGCATGGGTGACACCCATGGCCGTAATTTGTGGTGTCATCCCCACCCCCCTTACAAACGCGAAAAAAAAATCATACGCTACGTAAACATGAATTTCGTTCAATTTTCAGAAAAAACTATATTTTTGTGAAAACAAAATTTTAGGTGGGATAATGTACAAAAGACCAATAAAAACTATGAATGCTTTTTATATAACTTGCACTAAATGCATGTGAGCAGCGAGCGGTCAAAAAAATAAGAGGGTGTATGAAATTGATAGCCCCGTGATTACTAACACAGGGAAAGATAATGTGTTTTTTGGTATAAGAGGTCACTACTTGATCTAAGTATTGACAATATAAACCTAATCTTGAGTACAGTATTCACACCATGATAAGGTGTAGAAAATTAGGTGGTCCGGGGATAAATTTTTTATTTTGTCGTCTTAAAAATGCATTTTATCTTCATATTTCCCAAAAACTTGCAATTACACTTTGGGTGTTACCCTACAGACGGGTGACACAGGTCTTGGGGGGGGGGGCTATCCCATTTTTTAATTTGGATAAATATTTTTGTGTTACATGTGGGGCTATAGAGGCAACTTTTGACCAACATGAAATTTTGAACGCCCGAAAAAAAATCGATTTGGTCTGGTACACACCCTTTCAGGCCCAAGTCGGCATGGATTGCGGTTGTTCAAATTTTATGAAACTCTTTTTATAATTGTTTCGACCTAAAAGAAAAATATTAGAAACTGTGCGACTTGAAAAATCGGCTTTCGTTCGTTTTTTTATATATTTTTAGAGATTTTTTCCTTTTTTAATAAATTTCGAAATAGTTTTTTGGTAATTACCAAATTAAAATTTTACATAAATTGTCTAGTAAGGTCATGAAAGAATTTTTTATAAGTCGTTGATATTAATCAATAGAGAGGAAAAACGAGGGAGGAAAAAAGAGAAGCACATCGTCACTTGCTCATATCGGCTTTTAATGTAGTTTATTTTTGATCATTTCCCTAACACTCCCCCCCCCCTCTCACCCCATTGCATAAAATGTCCCATAGTAAAAATTGTACAGAATCGCTGAGAAGGAATGGTGTGGAGATTCTGAAAATGAGTAACGAAAGAGTAATATTCTTGCAATTTGGATAATTTATTCTTTATTTTCTTGATAAGAGACAAAATTGAAGTACTTTTCAAGGAATTTCGAAAACTTAAATTTTCAAAGGCTTTAGAACAGTTGAAATTATTTAAAGTACTTCATTTGCTCATTCCAGATATTGATTGTACATACTGACAAAAATTAAGTTTTCAAAAATAAGTACATTTATGCTTTCAAATTTTCTTGAAACTTTTGTTTCAAATATGAGTACCCATGTTTTCAAATAGTGTGCTGAATTATTTTATACTCAAAAACGAGTATATAATGCTCAGTTATAAAATTATTACATAGTCAAAATGAGGACAAATACCTCAAAAATGAGCACACTTGTTGATTTGAGTATTTGATGAGTATTCGAATGTTTCAAATTTGAGTACCACGTAGTCGGAGCCATTTTGACTCGCGATATGTTCAAATTTGAGTACTTTTTCGTCATTTTTGAAATAGTTGTTTTTAAAGTGCAGTCTTACAATATATATATATATATATATATATATATATATATATATATATATATATATAACTTTGTAAGACACGCCTGTTTTAAGTTAAAAACAAATGTAACAATATATATATATATATATATATATATATATATATATATATATATATATATATATATATATATATATATATATATATATATATATATATATATATATATATATCAACATTTATTTTTTCAATCACTAGTAGAGTAAAGTAAGTGTTATATTTCTCCTTATGCTTAAGATATTAACAGTATGCAGTAGAGAAGTATGATAAAAACAAGCAATAACAAAAGAAATTCAAAAATACTGAATTCGGTAGGAAATAAATGGGAAGACATGAAATATATCAGTCACAAAAATTTATCTTGAAAAATATGCAACAAAAACGCAAGAATCCTGGTTTTTGCTTTTTTTTACGCAGGATGAATCAAGGAGCTGAATTTGGCACATCTTGGTAAATAGATACTAGCCTAATCGCAAACTAGAGGCACGGGACCTTTTGGGAGTCCCCGGCTCGAAATTGATGTAGTGTAAGTTTTGTAAGTGTTTTTTTTTTGGGGGGGGGGAATTTACCAAACTGACAAGGGGCCTGCTTTGACCCTGAATTGAATTAGAAAAGAAAGCAGGAAGTCCTAATAAGTGTTTAAATTTCAAGTATGATTTGCAGCTAATGAGAACTAGAATTGCTTTTTCTGTATTTCTTCAAATAGTTCACTTGTTTAATAGTTGCAAAATTAAGAAAAAAAACTTTTGTTATTTTCCTTTTCAGACATTGGAAAGTAAAAAAAGAAAAATCTTCTATTTTACGTTACAAAGCATTTCGAGTTTCGGGGGGGGGGAGCATCGACCCCTCCCCGCCTGGATACGGCCCTGCAGACAGCGCAAATCATTTTTACATCTCCTTTAAGATTCTCATAAACCAAAGTGTGTTCCAATCCGAGACCGGTTTATTCGCCTTACCCTTTTCTTACTGGAAAAATATTTTAATTTTATGCTTCGAGAAACTCATCTTACTCTCTACTAGTATAAGATTTTAAGTAATACTAAATTTTTTTTTTTTTTTTTTTTTTTTGCCAGCCGCACTTTATTTCTCACTAATGGCACCCGCACGGCTTTGCGCGTAGTAGAAAATTAAAAGATCTTTGGTTCGTCTGTATATTTACAAGTAATGTATGATGAATTTCTTGCCAATTGGCTTGCTCATGTTATGGTTCCACGTTGTGATAACTTGGTAATTTACTCGTCCATCTTATGATAATTTTGCTCGGGAAAATGTTCTTAAAATTGGAATAGAAAAAGAACAAAATCGAATATTGGAAAAATCTCTTCGATGTGCTCACCTCCATGCTATAAACTAATTATGTGCCCAATTTCATGAAAATCGGAAGAACGGTCTAGGCACTATGCGCGTCACAGAGATCCTGACAGAGAGACTTTCAGCTTTATTATTAGTAAAGATTTCCGTTTTAAGGCCGTTAATGAACTTACATAAAGACATTGATAAACTTGTATCAGAAAAGAAGTGCCGACCATTGCACTGCATTGATTTCTTAACTGTTACCGGTGCACCAAACTTCTTTAAAAATAAATCTCAATACAGTTTTTGGAATAAAATATGACGGTTTTTTTTTTTTTTTTTTTTTTTTTTTTTTTTTGCGCAATTACGATTGCTTATTGTTCTCACTTGACTGTTTTGATGTCCTTTGATTTTATTTTCCCACAGCCACCCTCTGCAGCATCACCGTCGACTGGGTCCTCACGATGCTGCTCCTCTAGCGAAAGCCGTCTCCAGGTTGCATCCATGTCCTACACACACGCGCATACATACACAACTACACACACGCGCATACATACACAACTACACACACACACACATATACAAACACATACACACACATACACCTACACACACACACGCACACATACACACACATACACACAAACATACATACAGACACCTACACATACATACGCACAAAAACATACACACATACATACACACAACTACTCACACATTCATGCATACATACAGACACCTACACATACACACACACAAACACACAACAACATATACACACACATATACACAACTGCCCACACATTCATGCCTGCACACAGACACAAACACATATGCCTACACACACATACACATACCCCCTACACACAAACACACATACCCCACACACAAACACACACGCCTACATACACACACACACTCGTGATTGCGAAAAACATAATTTGAATTGAAGAGGTCAAAGTTCAAATTATTATTATTTTTATTTTTAAATCTTTTCTAGATTGCTTCCGGGCCGCACATTTCTATACTAAAATTTCATTGACCCTCAAGTAACTAAAGGTAGGACAACTATTTTCATACGCTAATTAAATTACTTCATTCCTACTGCTGGAAGACATCATATTTCAAAAGTTGACTGCCAGATTCTCCATTTCACACTTCAGTCAGTGAACCAGTCCGGAAGGTCCACCATAAATGGGAAAATGCTTTCTTTTCAAATCTGAATTCCAAGACCTTTTTATGAGAATTAACCTTAACTCCAATTAAGAAGGGATTTGATTAAGTGATTCACGGTCTTTGCCCGCAGCGCATGATGTCACAATTCTTGTATCGCCGTATGCTAAAGATCTATGACCTCAGCCATTTTGGTTTCGTTTCGAACCCGGCCTTGCTTTCATCTTTGAACTACCAATCAGCCTTTATGTTTAGGCAGAATACTAAGGAGTCGCGTGGTAAAAATGTCCACTCTCAGGTCAGGGTCAGATTACTGGTGTCGAAAGTCTGCGATCATTCCTTATCTGTTTAATCAGCGATTTAATGATGTATGGCTTTTCGTTTCATTAATCTGTTATGTACCTACACGTATTTTAGTGGTAAACGAACATCAACGCAACTGGACAGTTTTTCAGAAGATAGGGCAGAAGTTCCAGCCTTTTTCAACCCACGTACCCCTTTTTGGTCTATCATTGACTTCGTTTACTCTAATAAAAAATATTTTACTTTCAATTAAGTTTGTTATACCCTTCTCATGCGCAAGATCAATTGAGACTGATGATTTAAAAACAAATATATTACAGTAGACCCTCGATTTACGCGGGGGGTTTCGTTCCACGGAAATGCCGCGTAAATTGGAACCGCGTAAACTGAGACCTAATACTAGTGTTAAAATAGGGGTTTGGTTCCGTAGATAACTAAACTTCATTCTAGTGATGACTAATTTTATATTAAATTTAATGTGTGCTTATATCGACTTTTATGCACAACATGCATAAAGAAAACATAAATTAATTTCGTGTCCTGTTTATAAAGAGGAGCTGGCTATGGTAGTCTTTTGGCAGTCATTAAGATATTTTCTCTGCAATTCTTTGCAGAGCATTAATGCATCCATGATCACTTGCGTCATTTCCATGATAGAATCTTTCTTCACTAAGAAATCAGAAAATTCATTCCTATTGTCTATGAATGGCTCAAAATTTTCAATGTGAACTTTTTTGGTTGTGCGTCACCGACTTTGGTATCTTCGTTGGTTTTGACCTCCTTTGTCAATCCTGAAAGCTCTTCTTCCAGTGAGTTCTGAACTGTGTGAGTTTAATAACTTTACTTATGGAAAGATCTCTGGAACCAATTGCATAAGTCTCCAGTGGCCCAAGCTCGATTATTAGCACGCCAAAATGCAGTTGATTACGCGTAATCTACAATCTTAGGAGTTTGGATTTTGAACGAGAGGAAAATTTTATCTGTTTGCATTGCAGCATCCACGTAAAATAAAATAAAGGTGTCAGATCTTAAACCGCATATAATCGAAACTGCGTAAAATAAACCCTCGTAAAACGAGGGTCTACTATATTTGGTTCTAAACACAGACAAAAGTACAGATAATTTTTTTAAAAAATTATCTCATTCTCATTTTCGTAAAAATGTGTTTCTTGGAGGAGCGACACTAAAAGAATGTGTCTCCAAAGCAGAAGAATGAAGATTTGAGTGCGAAATTGACAATTTGGCAGGAAATAAGACATTTAAGGAATTCGGCAACCATAAAAATAATTAAAAATTAAAACACTTTCTGATGCACTTGCGCGTAATTTTCTTTCTTTCCTTTTTGTTTTCAGAAAATGCTATTTTCATTTGACTGTAAACAGGCTATGAACAAAAACTTGTCCGTGAAATACCCTTTTTGTTTTCAATAATGTCATCTATAAACAATAAAATTAACTAAGACACAGCATTGCCACATTTTATTTACGTTGGCGGCATTTTTTGTAAGAGTTGTTAAGTGTCTCGACGCCGGGACTGACAAGAGTATTAGTTGAAGTTTAACTATTTAGCTGTGAAACTTCATTTATGACTAGCTGTACCCGACGCGCGTTGCTACGCCAACAAAAACATACATCATTATACTGATTTTCATGACAATCGGTTGAACGGGGCAGAAGTTGCTACTCTGCAGTGCCACCTGGTGGCGAGTGGCTTCAATGAGCATATTATGCACCTTCTCCGTGGAAAAATACATATATATAGCAATTTTCATAATAATCGGTCCAGGTATCAAGTGAAGCTGTGACTATACTCAAATTTTGTACTCACGCAGTTTGCAAGATCAATCAATCGCTAAAAATATCAAATGGAAAAAGTTTTAAAACCCCCCGTTGCATGAAAAGCCATAAAACAATAAAGAAAGAATTGATTTGTTCAAACTCAAGAAAAATGGATCAATGAGATCTTTGACGCGAATTAATTTCTGCAGCCGATCATTTTATTCGTATTTATCCAATGGATTGTGACTTAAATTGGAATAAAAAAGGAACTATCGATCGGATTTTTTTCGAACTGGTCTATAAACATTAACAGTACCAAAAATAACAAACGGTGAAAGTTTCAGCCAAATCTGCCGGGTAGTTTTTGAGTTCATGAATGACATACAGACAAACATTTATTTTTATATATATAGAATAAGTAATTTCTTCAATGACAAATTTATTTTGAGGGCATTTTACTGCAAAATTTTCAATTGGACATAGAATTTTTAAAATCTCAGAAAATGAGAACGCTGGGCTTGTTTATAATTGAAAAGTTTTACAATGTTTAGTTCCATCGGGTCAAATTAAGCCTTAAATCGTTCTCAACAACAAACTTATTTCTGTACTTTGCTCTGCGAGTAAGTCAAACTCGAAAACATTTTTTCGCACAAGTTCGCTTCCGTTAACCCCAGAAGGTACTTCATAGCAATGTCTGAGTTTTTTGTTCTCTTTTTCGTTACCAGTCCAGATATTGGAAGTTCGAGGCGAAAACTTGGTCTACTCCCCTTATTGATGAACGGATACTAACTTGTCTTGGTGACCTAAGAAGTGCGTTTTGTTCTTAAGATACGATTTTTATGCCCCTCACATTTCGCGGAAAAAGGTCAACTAACCCAATGAGATTACCTTCCTGAAAGTGTCGATTCATTTGCTTTTTCTGTGTTTCATAATATTTCTTTTCCCAGATTTCGTCAATACAGTCGAGCTCGTTAATAGCGAATTCATGTATAGTAATTTTATGGCTATAACGTAATAATTTCAATTTCCCTTTACACTTTACTGTGTGTTATTCTTTTTTTACTTCCTTTTACAAAAAAGGAAGTATTGTATTCGCGAAAAAAAAATTCTCTCAAAAATCGGCCTTAATTTCCATTTTGCTCACCCCCGAATGAATGTTGAGTTTATTTCTCAACCCTACCGCACGTGGATATATGCCTAGGAACGTATAGACACCCGAAATATCCATTTTGACGATCCCTGAGTTAATTACAACGAGTTTTCTCGTGACGTCTGTATGTACGTATGTATGTGCGAATGTGTGTATGTGTGTATGTATGTCGCATAGCTCAAGAACGGAATGTCCTAGAAATTTGAAATTTGGTACTTAGACTCCTAGTGGGGTCTAGTTGAGCACCTCCCTTTTTGGTTGCATTCGGATGCTCCAAAGGGGGTCTTTTGCTCCTTTTTGTGGGGAAATCATTGTTAATTTCGATGTAAACTCAAGTGGTGTTATAATTTGGCGCACACTTGGCGATATATCGCCAATCTTTTAGTCGCCAACTTGGCGACAAATTTGGCGGGTGGTTTTTTTTTTTTTTTTTTTTTTTTTTTTTTTTTTTAATCTGGTTTCAATTTGACCACTGTTGGTGATATTTAGACAGTAAACTATTGAATCACATTAAAACTGCCAATAATGAGAAAATGACATCAAATTGGAGTAAAAGGAAGTCACGTGTTTCACACATCAGCTCGTTTTTTTCAGCAAAACGAAGTTTCATCTGGTTTGTTCGCTTCGACTCCGCTGTAAACAAGCGTGACTGTATTTGTGCAGCTTTTGTATACTGTTTCTTTTCCAACGACTACCTTTCAGGGTTAAGCAGGGTTCGGTTAATACCAGTTGAGGATTCATCTTTTTTTAAGGGGCGGGGGGGGGGGGGGGGTTGGTACGTATTGAATTCAAATATAATCAATGTAATTATCATCATCATCATCTTCATGGATTAGGCTTTCAGCCTGTTCCGGCTTCCTGATCCTTCCACCGCTTTATAGGTCGACCGCGGTCTCGTTTGCATTTATACAAACACACGCTCGTGATTGCGAAAAACATAATTTGAATTCAAGATGCCAAAAATTCAAATATATATATATATATATATATTTTTTTTTTTTTTTTCGAAAATGATAATATTTTATGCACTTATCTGAAGTTGAATGCAAAACGCAAACAAAATTATAAAAGAAAAAAGAAAAATTACAGTTCAGTTTCATCATAAACATTTCCAGCAATCAATTGGCTGCTAAACGGAATAAGCAATAGGGAAGCAGGAATTTTTTACGGCTCTTTATAGAATATTCATGAAACTTAATGCATTTCTTATTGTTCATAAGTTTTCAGTGCACTTTATCAGTGATATTATTTCATTTAACCGATTTAAAGTTTTAATTCGATGCATTCATAAAAAATGGAAATTGAAATACACTACATCGTCAAATTGAGATACGCTACAAAATGAACGAAGGAATATCAGAACTCTGAAATATTTATTTCGCCCTCGCCATTGTGTTCTTCGTTCTGCCTGGTTTAAGACCACCATCACATACTACTCACTCACCATTTTCTTAAATTCAAAATTACAATTTCGTAGCAGTAAGCTCGTGTAATCGAGGTCAATGTTACTGTGTTGTGTCCTGTATAAGTTTCTGCAATGTTGATCCATTGAAAATAAGTTTGAAAACAATTTTGAGGCATTATGCCCACTTTAGTCGAGTCTCTACCCTCTCTATCAAGATCTTTGCAACAGAGAAACTTCGCGAATATAATTCTAAATCTGATTGTTTCTTTTATCATGAATATTCTTACCTGCCCTGTCTGGACAGTAATAGGTAATGGCAATTTTGAAATTATGTTTCAATATCAGTTTGCATGAAAAGCATCTAAGGATAGAATAATAAAAATGCAGTGAATTTTTGTTTTTCTTTTATGAATAATCGTTCGACATTAAATTTCTAACGATGGCAACGCTCTGTACTCAAATTGCACATCAAATGCTGTCAGGTGCACAAACTTATCGCCATATTGATCGTAATCTCTCTTAAAGTTTTTCCTCGAAGGAAAACAATGGAACAAAGTGGTTCACCATACTGAAAAAAGCCTCAAACTACCACTACATTTCATAATTTTCATAGTTGCAACTGAAATCTTAATCACGTTGTAATTTCAAAGGATTTTTAACCACTTGAAAAGATCTTAAAGTTGTGATTCTTCAAACTTCGCATTGTCTTGTCAAAAGATGCAACTCCGTAAACTCCAGCAGCTATGCATATCGATCAAAAAAGTTACTTTATTGCACCAAAAGGATAATTCAGGAAAGTATAATCTATTTTAGAATAATCAGTTTTCCTGCGGAATAAAACCTGATAGGCAGCATAACAACTGAGGAAAAATCACAGTTAAAAGAGACATTTTCAGACACTTTTGTCTTATCTCTTAAAATCTCATCTTGGAAAGTTTCAACCTATCATCTTGTATTATTTTGCATTTGGCAATGCAAAAATGTCGTCTGCATTTTTTGTTTCTATCGTTTAGAATACTAATGCCTTCTTGATTAACTTTCCTTCAAAAGATGTTAAAATATCAATAGCACGTTCAGAGTCTTCAATGTCATGAAAAGAATTAATATGCTTCTTGGAAACTCTGTCAAGTGCGATGGAATTTACTAGAACCTTTCTTATTTGCGTGATAAGTTTAAACGGTAATATCATCTGTCTGGTCGTTAATGGATTACAAAAACATTCCTTCATACTGATGAAAATACTCATCATTTGACGAAGATTAATTACAAGGAGTCTAATGCGAGAAAGTTCTCAGATGCTTTTGAACTTATTAAAACTAATCTCGAGGCAATGCAAAGTCGCAGCCCAACCACAGCGCTTTAGATTTAGTGTGGTCAAAATTTTGTGATTAATGACTAGGTAACAATGCTTAACATCAATCAATTTTCTGTATTTTGGTGTGTTTCACTCTTTGGGTTTTTTCAAGGTGACCTTCATATGCTTACTTATTTCAAGAAAAGTCATTGCCAAACCCAGGGGGACCTTTGACATGCCTATTGAAAATTTTCAATTTGAAATGATAACCAATGAATTCATGCATACTTCCTTCTTTTTCAGCAACTGACATGTAACAAATTGATGTAACTTACGGGAATTTCCAAAATTTGTATCAAAAAACGTTTTTCGAAAACAAATGAGAATGCTAATAAATCTATGCAGTTGATAATTCATTGCTTTCGGATAAAACACTTTTTATATATCTTTGGAAATAATAAATTTATAAGCATATAAGTTTGCTTATAATTCACGGAGACACGTAGAGACTTACGACCAACTTTATTCAAATATTTGTACTTTTAATACTTCATAGCGTATTTTTTAGAAATACATTGCAGAGTAAGAAACAATAGCTGGAGAGAAATTTTACTAATTAACTAATTTAAATATTGTAAAAGAAATAACAAGACAACAAGCTGATGCCAGTACAGAACCAAAAAAAAAACAAGCCATTTGTAAACAAAACTTTTTTGGTTCTATTGGGTTTCATAGCGAGAAAAACTTTTTTTACATGTGTTTAGCAAATTCATTTCCTTGCAATACTATTCTAAGCCGCTTGATTCTTCGTACAGTTTTTAATGATTCATTCCATCAACTAATTTGTTTAGTGTTTAATTGTATCTTGCTTTCGCTTCAATGAGTTTTGTATACATAGTAGGTAAATGAGTATAGATTATCTAGAATCTAGATAATTCACGGCGTAATTTGAGAAATCAAACAGTTTTTAGTTCTTTAGCCGATCACGCTAGTTAATCTGCTTATCGCCTAGATAATATGCAGAATAACTGCTTTCTGCACTTTTTTTTGAGCAATCACGATTGCTTATTGTTCTCATTTAACTGTTTTGAATTCCTATCATTTTATTTTCCCACCGCCACCCTCTGCCAGCACCACCGTCGCGACGACCGGCCTCACGATGCTGCTCCTCTTGCGAAAGCCGTCTCCAGGTTGCGTCCATATCCTACACACACGCGCCTACACACACACATACACACACTCATGCCTGTGCACCGACATAAACACACACTCCTACACACACGCATACACATACACACACTCATGCCTGCACACAGACACAAACACATATGCCTACATACATACACACACACACGATTGCCTACACACACAGCACTGCATACACAACACGCACACACATGCATACATACACACATACACACGCACCCACACACATGCGCCTACACAAACACACACACATGCGCCTACACAAACACTCACACATGCGCCTACACAAACACACATGCTCATTCATACACACACACGCTCGTGATTGCGAAAAACATAATTTGAATTCAAGATGCCAAAAATTCAAATTAATATATTTTTTTTCTCATTTTATTAGAAATGGATGTTTTAAAACACTTTTGTCATGTTTCTGTATAAGCAGAACTAAAATTTCCTATTTGGAACGCTTCCTTTTGGAATTACTAGCCCGAACAATACCCCTCCCCTTCCATACCACCACCCCATAAAAATATGTTGAGATGGGTGTGTATATCGTCTTCTTCTTGAATTGCTAACTAGTGGTACCGCACGGCTTTGCGCGTAGTAGAAAATCAAAAGGTCATTTGGTTCGTCTGTATATTTACAAGTAATGGATGATGATTTTCTCGCCAATTTGCTATGTTCATTTGCTTGTTCATCTTACGGTTTCACGTTATAATAATGTGGTAATTTACTCTTCCACGTTGTGATAATATGCTCGGAAATTTTTCTCTAAATTTGAATAGAAAAAGAACAAAATCGAATTTTTGAAAAATCGCTTCGAGGTGCACACTCCCGTGCTATATAAACTAATTCTATGCCAAATTTCATGAAAATCGACAGAACAGTCTAGGCGCTATGCGCGTCATAGAGATCCTGACAGACAGAAAGAGATCCAGACAGAGAGACTTTCAGCTTTATTATTAACTAGTGGTACCCGCACGGCTTTGCCCGTAATAGAAAAATTAAAAGGTCTTTTGGTTCGCCTGTATATTTACAAATAATGTATGGTGAATTTTCTCGCCCATTGGCTTGTACTCATGTTACGGTTCCACGTTATGATAATTTCGTATCTCGTCAATTGGTTTGAATCCATGTAAGGGTTCTACGTTATGATAATTTCGTAATTTACTCGTCCATCTTATGATAGTTTTGTTCTTAAAATCGGAACAGAAAAAGAATCACATCGAATTTTCCAAAAATCGCTTCGAGGTGCACACTCCCATGCTACAAACTAACTTTGTGCCAAATTTCATGAAAATCGGCCGAACGGTCTAGGCGCTATGCGCGTCACAGAGATCCAGACATCCTACAGACATCCAGACATCCTCCGGACAGAAAGACTTTCAGCTTTATTATTAGTAATGATACCCGCACGGCTTCGCCCGTAATAGAAAAATCAAAAGGTCTTTTGGTTCGCCTGTTATATTTACAAATAATGTATGGTGAATTTTCTCCCCAGTTGGCTTGTACCCATCTTACGTTTCCACGTTATGATAATTTCGTATCTCGCCAATTGGCTTGTGTCCATGTTACGGTTCCACGTTATGGTAATTTCGTAATTTACTCGTCCACGGTTCCACGTTATGATAATTTCGTATCTCGCCAATTGGCTGTGCCCATGTTACGGTTCCACTTTATGATAATTTCGTAATTTACTCGTCCATCTTATGATATTTTTTTCTTAAAATTGGAATAGAAAAAGAAGAAAATCGAATTTTCGAAAAATCGCTTCGAGGTGCACACCCCCATGCTACATACTAACTTTGTGCCAAATTTCCTGAAAATCGGCAGAACGGTCTAGGCGCTATGCGCGTCACAGACATCCAGACATCCTCCGGACAGAGAGACTTTCAGCTTTATTATTAGTAAAGATAAAGATTTACATTTTATTTTCTCTTGAACGACCGTTAACTTTTTAAGGTAAAACATTGTCTTGAAATAAAGTTTAACTTTCATTCCTATTTCATTTAATTCATTTCTTTTTCATTAAAATTTTTCCCAATTCCTATATTATTTTTAATTATGTAAACTTGTCTTTATTTAGAAAATTAATGCTGACATTACTAGAGTTTCCAAACTTTTCCGGTTCATGGCACCCCTTGAAGAATTAGAATTCACCATACCGCAATCTATCTCTCTTAAGGGGACCGTGGAGCTTCCAAATAGCTCAAATCGGTCAAAAATATGATTTTTTTATTCCGTGGAAGTAACAATATATGAAGTGTGCTGAATCGTATGAAAAAACCTTTTGTTGATCTGATGTTTTATCGCGAAGTTATATGCGTTTAAAAAAAGGTAAACAGAGCGTGTTTTCGATTAAAATGGCTATAAAACATGTAAACAAAATCGAAAAACTAAGTAAAACTAAGTGTCAAACATGTGAACAAAGTTTCAATAAATTCTTACATTGGCATTAATGTCAAATATTTAGTCATCGTGACAATATCTTATGGGAGGTATTAAAATACGAAGATGATGAAATGTAGGTGAAATTAGAAAATTAGACTTTAACGTCATTTATCTCGGACTGGAAAATTCGATGCTGACAGGGATTGAAAAAAGCTCCATGCGACTTAATTTTTGTTCGATATGCTTCAAATTTCAGAATATGCTACTTTGGTAGTAGTTGGATAAAACTGGGTATGCATTAAGGTTTAAGAGAATTTTATGTTGCTTAATAAATATTAAAGTTTTGACTTTTATGCAATATTCGCAACAAAAACTTGCTTTACGCGAAAAAAAATACTGTGCAGTTAATAATGGACCAATCCTTAAATGGATACCCAAAATTCTTGGCAATGTTCTGTTCTCTTATAAAATGCAAATTGTTTGAGAAAAAAGCAAAAATTGAGTCGCATGCAGCATTTTAAAAATTTTGTTTTAAATTTCAAAATTTTTAATTTTAATTAAAATTTTATTTTGTTGCATCTTTTTTGCTTGATATTTTGCATGCTAATAAACTTACTACCTTTTATGCACAGTTTCATATTTCAAAGTTAATAAATAAAAGAAAAAGCTTTCAAGGTCCACCGTCCCCTTAAACATATTTATTGATACCATGGACACTTCGTGGCACCTCGTGTCTCTCCCTGCTGCTCACCAATGTGCCGCAGCACCCCACTTCGGGAACCCCTTGCTATGAGATTTTTTTTTCTATCTCTATGGAAATCGTTTCAATACAGTATTTACTCCCTACAAAAATTTCGTTAGGCAGCATAAAAAATTATTTTATGGATGTACTAGTGGTACCCGCACGGTTTTGCTTGTAGTAAAAAATTAAAAGGTCATTTGGTTTGCCTATATATTGACAAATAATGGATGATAAATTTCTCGCCAATTTACTATGTTCATTTGGCCGTCCATGTTACGGTTCCACGTTATAATAATTTGTTAATTTACTCTTCCTCGTTGTGATAATTTCCTCGGGAAAATGTTCTTAAAATTGGAATAGAAAAAGAACAAAATCGAATTTTCGAAATATCGCTTCGAGGTGCACACCCCCATTGTACAAACTAATTTTGTGCCAAATTTCATGAAAATCGGCCGAACGGTCTAGGCGCCATGACCGTCACAGAGATCCAGACAAAGAGACTTTCAGCTTTATTGTTATTAAAGATGTTATAAAGATGCTCGTAGAATTCAGTGAATAGGTATGTAAAATGAGATTTGTGAAGAATTGCTCCGTTGGGGCCCTTTTCTAACCAGTACGTAAAAAATCTGCACTAATAAAAGCATACGCAGAGCAAGTACGACCTGCTACAAGTATTTTTTTGCTTGTGATAGACCAAGGCTAAGGCACACATTTAGTCCACAACAAAGCTCAAAACAAACTATTTCAATTTTCAATTCAGTTACCCTACATTTTCATTTTAAAAAAATCCACTTTTTTATTGCAATAATAAGACTCTCTAAATACCTCAGCTAACTAGTTTCAATTTATCACTTCTGAATTAAAAAAAAAAAACTTAATATGTCTCGACATATTTTGAACCCGATTCAATTTATGAAATTAAATTGAAACAAACTTCATGTCTTCTTGCTGAAATTAAAGTTGAATATAGGTCATGGTGAATCTATCAAATCTGCACGTATCAGATTTCCTCATTTATTCCCTTGTTACTTTTCTTGAAGTTTCCTGACGTTTGATCAAACATTTGTATAGCAATTAGGAAGTTCGACTTTAAAGACTTGTCACTGTGATAATTTAATAAGCGTGTTTGTTCGTGTGATAACTAGACAAATTGATTCAACTCATCTTATATTTTCCTACATTGCTTACTTTTCATTTTTCCTCGACTGCTACCAAATGTGCATCCATCCGAGGTGCGACATCGATGGCAAAACATCGATGTTAGAAATTAAAACATCGCTGGTATTGATACATCGATCGAAAAACATCGATGTTTCAAAACATCGATGTTAGAAATTAAAACATCGCTGGTATTGATACATCGATCGAAAAACATCGATGTTTCAAAACATCGATGTTAGAAATTAAAACATCGCTGGTATTGATACATCGATCGAAAAACATCGATGTTTCAAAACATCGATGTTAGAAATTAAAACATCGCTGGTATTGATACATCGATCGAAAAACATCGATGTTTCAAAACATCGATGTTAGAAATTAAAACATCGCTGGTATTGATACATCGATCGAAAAACATCGATGTTTCCAAACATCGATGTTTTAAAACATCGATGTTTATATATTTTCCTATATTGCTTACTTTTCATTTTTCCTCGACTGCTACCAAATGTGCATCCGTCAGAGGTGCGACATCGATGGCGAAACATCGATGTTTCAAAACATCGATGTTAGAAATTAAAACATCGATGGTATTGATACATCGATCGAAAAACATCGATGTTTGCAAACATCGATGTTAAAAACATCGATATTTTTATCAATGTATTACATACATTTTTGAATATACTACACTAATTTAAGCAATACAAAAGAATACGTACCCGACGAATACATTGAAAATACTGAACCTCAAATCATGAATATAATTTAATAAGAATAATTTCGCAACATCTTGGTATTATAGTAAGTCAAAAATTGATAATAAGACAAGCACTGACTAATACAAACTAGTTATAGTAATAAGGATATATCCTCAAACTGAATGAAACTAAAAGTAAATTTACATCGAAAAAGAATCGAAGAAAAAAAAATATCATAGCTCTTACCGTCTGCTGAATGATGAGAAAAAGTTGTGCCAATTATTTTAAAAATACAAAATTAATTCTAACAATTATTTTTAAGAGCAAGAAATATGCGTTGTACTGTTAGTTAATAATTAAACACAAATTGTAAGTAATAGAGGGACGACTTGTTGAGCGAAATCGATAAATAACCCCGAATATTGGTGTTGACAGTTTGGAGAAAAAGAAGTTTGTTTACTTTGTTCCCCAGAAGCGCATTTCCCTTTTCGCAGACTATCCCACCAGTCAGAGAAACATCTCTTTCCGATGGAACAGAAGTTGCTATCACTATCAAAAACTTTAAAGCAACTTTTACCTGCTCTGAATTTTTAGAGTTATAAATTTTCACCGTAGTAACTTATAGGATTTTCCTTTGGTTTAAGAACTGGAGCTTGGAAATAGACTTGCAAGTTCTGGCACCAGACTACCAGTGTCAGGTTCTTCAAATAGCTTTGACCTCTTCCTCACTCTCTAGTTAATATTCTACTATCTTGTAGTGATTTTCCGAAAAAACATCCTCTACACAGAAAAATTGATATAAAAATGGGTGCAAAAAAATGATTTTTTTGGGGGGGGGGGGCAGCTAAATAAGTAAACTTAATTACCTAGCGAGGAAATTGAAAGCTAATTTTATGATAATTTTCAATTAAAATGCAAAAACATCAACATCGAAATCAAAACATCGATGGTCTAAAAACATCGAAAGTAAAACATCGATGTTTTAACAAAAACATCGGCATCGATGTCGCACCCCTAGCATCCATACATCAATTTAAAGTTTGAAAAAGTAGACAACACACACTCGCAAAAATCCTACCTGAAAGTATTTGCAAAATTCAGGCTGAAAATGTTATATTATTTTCCAGTATCAGACAATTTCCAGTGAATTTGCACACAGCTCTTTTGTGAAAATCTCCATTGTTATGAAGGAAATATCGCCTAAAATAGCTCGTATGCTCTGTAAAATTTATTCCACAGATTAATTACAATTACTGTATTACCACACGGGAAAATAACAATCAAAGATTTATGTGAAAGTAATCAATAGTTTGTGAAACGATGAGAGCCTGGTTATTAAACCGATTTCGAATGTCTTGTTGAATTCCAGTAGGCCTTTATCTAAGTAGTTGGAGCAACACGTAGAAGAGCATTCTCTCGTTTATACCATGGCTCTGCTTTGCTAAACTATGACCTTGACAATGCTTACTTCTTTTTCGAGTAATAGGCATGGAGAAGACTCCATGGTAATAGGGAAGGGAAGTTGGAGGCGAGTTGAGTTGGATTGCTTTCGAAGTAGCTTAATCCAACTTACATCAGCTCTAATAACATGTTCTTTTTTTTACTATTCTCCCCAAAAAGATGTAATGGAGTTGTTTCCTTCAGTCAAAAGTACTACTTTTTGTCACAGAAATTGATAGAATAAGCAAAAAATAATAATAATAATAACATAGACCCCGAAAATACTTTCATTTTCCCAACAGTTATTTTTTAATTAATTTTTTTAAATGTCCGATTTTTCAAACAAGGCATGGTCTTTATGACGTCACAAATGATGCACTTGGGCGTATTTGTTTACCGCATTTCCACGTTATGACAATCAAGAAGCGAATAAAACATTGCCTCTACGCTTGCTATCAACCCTATCGTTGCCAGTACACGTGAATAAAGATGCGAATTAAATATTGTGCTCTTCTGAATGGCAACAGTGAATGGCATTTCATCATTTGTGATGTCATCGGCAGAAGCGTTAAACAATGAAAGCGCACCGATTAAAGTAATTTTTTTTTAATATTAAACTTAGCCAAATTATGCAAAAAGTGGTCAGATCCTATGTTTTTAAGCATGCTCTTTCAGAAAAACATACTTTTAAAATTTTGGAAACGACCCCATTGTCAAGGTCATAGCTCAATTTATCACAGCCTTACGATACATCTAGCTCTTTACGCCAAAACCCACCATTACCGAAATTATGCTAGATCAAAGGAGTTATTAGTTTTTACTTCCTTACGCCAAAAAATCTACTTCTTCTAGGATCTTGCCATTACATCTTACTTTTTCTTCCTTCGCGTTTAGTGCAGAAAGGGCATAAGCCCGGAACTTATGCCCTTTCTGGACTAAACGGAAAATGTGACCCCTAAATAAAGTGCTTTGTTGTACAATGATTGACTTCCCTGCTACACTAGTCGATGTCTCTACATACAAATATGGGAAAACTGTTGATGTATTGAATATTATTATAATCGAACATCAAACAATTAATGAGAAGGTTTAATAAATAAAAATATTAAGCCGCATAATTAACAAATATAAATATATACATTTATTTACAATCAATCACCAAAATATCAAGCGCCTTTTTTACTCCAAACTTATTCCGCTATCTTTGTTAAATTCATATTTATGGAATTCTAAATTGAAAGTTAAAGTTATTATTTTTCTTCTTGCAACGCAACCATAGACTAATAATAAGAGTAGACCGAGCTATGGCAACCCTTTTGCTGCTCATAAACCAAACCATGTGACTGGTGGATATCCTAGCAACAGCGGGCGTTAATCGTAGCAGACGATCAACGCCGGCGCGAAATAAAATAAATAGAATTGATGGAACACGGAAGAATGATCTTTTATGGAGTCCGATTTGTAAATTTGTTATTCTAAGTTGTAAATATTTTGTCAATATAGTGAGTTTTTCGTTTAGATAGTATTGTGCATTTTCTTTAGTCAATTTCAATAACTCTCTAAGCAATAAAAGATGCAAGCGACCAAGAGGAATCAGCAAACGGTAAGATTTTTAACTACAGTTTCAATTTAAGATACCGATTAGTACATTTTTGCGTTAACGCAAAACGTTTACGCCATTTCGTTCACGCCAACGCTGACAGCTCCAAATGAAATAAAAGTTACCGAAAACTGATCAAAAACTATTACTAATGTCAAAATAATGCATAACTAAAAGAAAAACAGTTCAATCTCTGCACCTGGAAGTTTTTTTTAAATGAAAACACAGTCTTAAAATACATGTCGAGTGCCAAACTATAGATAATGCTGCCATCTAGCAACCATGCTGCCAAAGTCTTCGCCAAGCCCTTCCACTAGTCACATGATACATCTATGAACCAATTTTCTTTATCAGCAAGAATGAGAAAGCTCGGTCTACTCTTATTATTAGTCTATGAACGCAACGCCTGCAAGGCTTCGCTCTATCTTTTAGCTCGATGGAAGGTTTTCCTGTCCGTTAAAAAAAACACAGCTTACTCAATTTTGAAAAAAATATCACTTATGCCCTTTCTGCAATTCGCAACTCCAACGAACTATAGGGGGCACTGCAGTCACTGTCTAATGGCGGAATTGAAAACTAAAACAAACGCATGTGGTAACGAAGAAAATGCTAAAAGTGTTGTGATTTTTGTTGTTATGTATGATTTTTTCGCTTTATTCATTTGAAAAGATTTTTCAAAGTCTTTTGGTTATTCTGACCCATATAGAAAGAGATTAGAAACCAAAAAGTATTACGAAAGTAAACAATTAATGCAGAACACACAGTAAGTTGTTCTGAAGCAGCCATTTTCACGATGTTGAATTCGGAATTCATAAATTTTTGGTTCGCTTCGAACGGCATTTTCATTTTGTACCGTTTTTTCTATACATTAGTACATATTAAGTTCAGTTTCGTGACATTTCCGGCATTTGTTGACATTTTTGTCACATAGTGCACATACGTGGCAGACTGTCAAGAGTAACGTTTAACACTAGATAATTTATTTCTATGACTATATGATTGGATATCCAAAGAAATCATGCATTTAATTCATTCGTCATGGAAATGATTTACCTGATATGCGAAATCTTGTCAAGATACATTATTCTTTCACATAATTTTAAAACCATAAGCCTATAAACAGATTTTTGGCGAACTTTTATTTTTTATTGTTCAAATTCTTAACGTTCTTTCTGGATTTTTCAATCTGTTCTGCGATAAATATTTTCAAGAAAATTTATTTGCATACTGTCTATTTCAGTAGGATACTGTAGTAACAAAGGTTATTTAAATCATTTATGTGGAATTAGGTTAAGGAAAAGTGTCCAGTCAATGTTGTTAAGTTCGTTTTTTTTTCCATCGAATTGAAAAACTGATTCAAATTCACTCAGAACAAAATAAATAAAATGTGTACTCACAGTTTATATATGGTGGTAGTTTTCTTTTCAGTTGATTGACCATTATTTCTTTTTGCTTATCGAATTCTGTAATCTTACTATCATTTTATTCCACTCATGATAAAAATTAAAAATGGTTTAACTAAAAACGCGAAATCTCGCCAAGGCTACTTTGCTCGCAGTATACTAAAACTACTATAACCCTAAACAAATTTGGCGAAACCTTTCAGCTGAGAATAAAAGGAATAAAGTAAATTCTTTCTCGGTTAAACATTTTTCATTTTGTTCTACGATAATAAATTCAAGAAAATATTTTGCATACTGTCCATTCCAACTAAATGCTGCTGTAAAATATGATTAGTTAAATTAATTTAAGATTAAAAAAAACTCATATTCTTACAAATTCATACAAAACAATAAAAAATTTTACCTGGTATTACGTTATCCAATTTTGTTAATCCAGACTTTTCTTGTTTACGCTTCCACCATTTAATACTTTTTTGAAAGAAATAAGAAAAACTAACATTATTTTGAGAAGCTCGAGAATACTCTTAGGGGACGAATTAATTTCTGTAGCTGAAAGCAAACTAAGACACATCGATTGCGTTAATAAATACTCAGAACAAACTGCCTGTGTTTACGTCAACAGACACACGTGATGCGCAACGTGGCAATGTTTTAGGTGCAGACGCAGTTTTATAAATCACCGCAAGGTAGCGTATTCGAGCGCTGGAGTTCCGAATAATTGATTCATTTTCAGTGGCGGATTTACGCATTTGGAAGCCCGTCGCGTTTATGGAGTCCTTTTGCCTGTCATTTTTTGCCTGCAATTATGGATCCTTTTTGCAGCCCCTATGTCGAGGAAGCTGTTCGCAATTGTGACATGGTAAATCCGCCACTGCTCATTTTCGAGCGCATTTTCTCACCACTTTAATTTTATGTACCACATAGTTTTCGACATAACATATTTAATTACTAATATTTTGAATTCAAGAATGAGTTTAGACAGGAGGCAATAGGCGCTGCTTAATGCGATCACAATTAATGTTATCATTCGCTTAATGTTATCAGAATCACGAAATCCCGGAACACTTGTATGTTAACACACGTTAAAAAAAGTCGGATATTGTAATCAGCGTCTTCGTTTATTGTTATCACTTTTTCATAAACTTTCAATTTTTCCCCCGTTTTTATTCAATTAATAGAAATACATAAGCAAACCCTGACGAGACTAACTTTCTGTGTAGCATTTTGTGGTTTTCAACAGCAGTTCAAACTTTTTCTAGGAATGAAGTTACAGAAAGTTCGCCACCCAGTGACCACAGCATTCGCTGGACATGTTGCAGGCATTGATGTAGGACCTCCATTGTTGCCATTACTTTGTAAACTATTAAAGAATTGTGTCGAGATTGAAAACAAAGCGAAGTCAAATTAAAATTTTAACAACAAGCAAAACCATACTGGAAAAGATAGAAAAGCTGAATATGCTTTGAAACTGGTTTACGAACGTCAGGGAAAACGGTCATATTTTACTTTCACCTATTACTATGTGATTAAAAATTGCATAATTTAGCTTTAACGTTTTATAATTCAGATATTTCCATTCCGTTAATTTAATAATTTATAATTTGAAACTGCGTTTAGTTGAGTCATTGTGATTTTATGAGGTTGCCAAAATAAATGCACCTTATTTGGAAAAAAATCATTATTTTGTGTCTCCTGGGTTTTTTTCGGTTATTGTTTTCAGTCGGTTATTGTTATCGAATTCAATTGTATATGTCCCAAAGTAATTACATTAAGCGGCGCCTACTGTATTTAGCAGTAGTTTACCACCCCTAATCCAAGGCTATAGCCCCCAGAACTAAATGCAATATACCAGACAGCCAGGTTATCACATTCTGAGACGGCAGTTTCGTTCTTATTAGAACACCTCAGTCGGGAATAGTGAAGAGCCGTATTCACTATTCCTGACTGAGGAGTTCTAATAAAAACGAAACTGCTGGGCTGTCTGGTATGTAGGGCATATTGTTTTAGTTTTTAGCATTTCATTTTAAGTCTTGTTAAGTTTTAAGAATATTGCTTAATTTAAAATGGAGTGATTTGGCATTCTTACTGACAATAATAAAACCTCATGATTGATTCATTTATTTTGCGGCAACGACCAATCAATAACTCGTTTTAATATGCAGTTAGGGCAAACCTAACCTGGCAGCGTCGTAATGCTGTGATTACGATCTGAGCAGCCTTTACAATGCTGTTAGGTTAGGTTTGCCCCGCTGCAGAAGAAGAATATTTTGTGGGCAACAAAATGTTAGTTTCAACTTTCACTTTTTTTTAAAGAAATTATCTTATATAATTAAAAACGGAGCGTATATACCTATGTATGCAACTATGCATGTTTGTCCAAGTTACTTCTCCCGAACGACAGTGAACTGACCATCGAACCAGGTATCAATAGATTCCTAATTTTCCCGTCTTTATGTTTGGCTATTTAACATAATCCTCCGATAATAATTAGCGGAGACATCAATTAAAAACTATATATTAATTATGACACTTAGATTGCGACATAAAATCTCTATTTTTCGAAGGATTTCCTGCATTCAAATTACTATTCAGTACTTCATCTCAACTTTCTGTAACAAATACTTTTATTAAAATTTGTAGCATGAAAAAAATCATTGAGACGAAAGATCCGTTGCCATTTTTTTTCTCGAATATGAACTAATAAAATTCTGGTTTTTGTTTTGAGGCTTTTCCTGCAATCGGCGGATTTAAAATGTTTCCTTTTTGGATATTTTTCTGCAATCTGCCGCAAAATTTTACTGTTTTTTTTTTTTTTTTGTACAAACCTGATTGTTGAACACGTGTCACTTGGCATAACTTTTATTTTCGAGGTAGACCGTGCAAAGCCAGGCGACAGAGCTAGTATAATTTAGAAAACAATATCATTTCAGAAGAAGAAAGAAAAATAAATCGATTAATATTTTACAAGACCACAAGACAATCAAGTTCAGTTCTTATGGGAACAAAGAGACTTGCACTATTTTACGATAAAAGTTGTAACCCTTTTACTTCGTAGAAGCAAGTAATGAGTACTTTTTATTGACTTAATCACGCTCATACTGCATGCAAACTAAAAACACCGAATATATTGGATTCCAGAATGGAAAACCGAACTGATGATTAAATTTAATTGCTTTACAAAGCTCTTGGTATGTGGTCTACATTTGAAAAGAAAGATCAAGGACGATCGTAAGTAATCTGCAGCCATGTTTATGCGTATCACCCATGTGGTTTTACGGTCTTAAATTGAAAAATGTGCTAGAAAGAAAATTATGGAGAGAACAGCTTTCTTTTTTTTAATTTTATTTCAATTATTCTCTATGCGTGGTTAGATATGTGGCTGATAATGGAAGGACGGTCCTGCTGTTCTTCAGTTGGTCGTAAATCGGTGGTTTGAGGAAAATGATAATGAGCATGAACATAAACATTTTCTCCGTATAATGATCTGAGAAATGGTTTTCAACCACGAGTGCAGCCGGAAATCTCCATCTAATGGAGGGAGAGCAGGGGAGTGCACAGAAATTTTGGGACCCGTCACAAATGACTTTTCCGGGCCCCCTTCCATATTTTTTACTCCCATATTTCACGCCTAGTTTTAAAAATATTGGGCACCCTTCAGGCTCGGGCACGGCCAACAGGTGTCTCTTCTACCCCCCCCCCCCCGTGCACGACCCTGATCATAACGAACCAGAGTTTTATCCTGGTAGAGCAGGCATTGGTTGAGACTAGAGATGTGAAATTTACGGAAATTTTGAAGCCGATCTTTTCCGTAGGGGTTTTTCAGGAACAATCAGAAACGAGCTGATATGTGCATCACATGACTTCCTTTTACGCCATTTTAATGATAATAGCGCCTTGGAGTAAGCAAGGAAACACTAAATAATTTCACCTCTAGTTTCTTGTGGACCGAAGCTAAAAAAAGTTTTACACAGATCTCTCATTATTGGCAATTTTGATTTGATTCAGTGGTTTACTCTTTAAATATCACCAACATTGGCCGAATTAAAACCAGATTTAAAAAAACTAAAAAAAAATCGCCAAATTTTTCGCCAAGTTGGAGAAAAAAATTGGCGTTCAAAAGTTTGGTTATGTATCGCCAAGTGTTTGACAAATTAAAACATCACTTCAGTAAGCATTGAAATTAACAATGATTTCGCCCAAAAAAGGTGTAAAAGTCCTCTTAGGAACAACCGAATGCAACCAAAAAGGAAAGTGCACAACTAGACCCCACAATGAGTCTACGTACCAAATTTCAGCTTTCTAGAACATACCGTTTTTGAGTTATGCGAGATATATACGTACATACACACATACATGCGGACGTCACGAGAAAACTCGTTGTAATTAACTCGAGGATCGTCAAAATGAGTATTTCGGGTGTCTTGTACGTTTCTAGGCTTAGATTCACGTGTGGTCGGGTCGAAAAATAAACTCAACATTCATTCGGGGGTGAGCAATATGGAAATCAAGGCTGATTTTTGAGTGAAGATTTTTCCGCGAATACAATACTTCCTTTTTTGTAAAAGAAAGTAAAAATGGAGACATTGAATTAATTTTTTTAAATCAAAGTGTAGTTTGGTAGTATGCATTCTAGCAAAACTTAAAAAGTACTTAACATTTAAAAAAATTTATGTATATTTCATTTTTTTCCTCCTTAGAAATATGCATCAAACTTTTACTATTGAAAAAGGTTTTGTTTCCAAACTTAGATTTATCAGTTCGAAGCACCGAAAATTATAGAAAGTAATCCAGTCATCATTCGGCAGTTAATTCTACAAAGGGTGTGATTTTCATGAATTGCTATATAAAAATATTTCACTAATTGGTGTTGTTGATATAACTCTGTCCTGTGCATACTTTTATAGTTTTAGTGAGAAAAGTAGCATAAAATACTTCAGTACAAAATGAATTTAAATTATCTTACAGCTTTTATTATCATAGTGTTTCATGTGAGATACTAAACATTAAAAAATATACATTTAAACAAAAAACAAAAACATCGTAGTGTAAGTCAACGCTCATTATAACGAATACACATTGTAAAAACCATTCCATTATATCGACCGGTGGTAAAGCCCCAACTTTGTCCCAATGAATTCTATGTTAATTTGCTTTCAGTATAACGACCGTTCTGTATCGTTTAATCAAGTGGTCGGCATCCCGTCGATCGCTATCGACCGATCGATCTCGAGCCTATTTTCAGTCGATCGCGACAATATTTTTTTCTTAGTTTCTATCGGAGTACTATTTAATGAAACAAAATTAGGTTTAACATCCAAATTATTTGAAAAACTTCCAAACTTTTTATGCTCTGTGGAACTATTTATGGTCACTATTTTATCAATTTTAAAATAAGCAATATACTTACGGGTGAAAATATTTCTATGTGAGTTAACAGTGTTTTCATAAAATTATTTTATCAACTTAAAGCAAATAAAGCCTATTTTGATAAGATTTTGCCTATAATTTGAAGTCAGCATAATCTCAACTTAACCACGAATGCAAGACGACCGTTTACCCCCGACGGAAAATTGGGCGGGGGGGGGGGAGGATTTGCGCCATTGAACTTGGGGGAGATGGGCACCCCTGTTTACATGTTTCTTTGAAAGGCAAGAAAAACACTATTTATCATCTATAACTAGTGATGTGGATCGGGTAAATACCCAGTGGGTAGGTAAATATTTTTTGGGTATTTACCCAAGGCCTGGGTAAATACCCAAAAACTGGGTATTTTACAAAAAAAATGCAAAAAGTGAATGAGAATTTTTTTTTCAAAATCTAAATATGAAATAATTGGTAAAACTGATACATACATGTGTATTACACAGCTTATAATATTTTTAATTGAAAGACTTGATGAAATTATGAAAGAAACATATCGTGAACCAAAGAATCTTTCTTTTCAATGTCATAATTGGACAAGTATAAGCAATTCAATGATGAACTTGGAAGAATAAACAGAGAGGTTATTAAGACTATGATGTTATTCATTTATTTTATTGCTGTTTAAGTGATAACTTAAACAGCAATATAGAAACAGAAGAAACAGTTTTCACATTAATAAGAAAAAAAAAATATTGTTTTCTGTTGCCCTGCTCATTTGCATTTGCTCCCCGGTACTTCATGATGAAAATTTATTCAAAATATTTTTAATACACCCAATTAGTGATGTAGGGTGGGAAGATAAATATTTTTTTTTCGGTATTTATCCGAAGGCAGGGTAAATCCTCTAGAAATTGCGCATAATGCAAAAAAAAATTAGGTGCTATCAAAAGGTGATGATTTTTTTTTTTTTTTTTACATAAACCAAAAAAGGAATGATTAAAAATATAAAACTTTATGTATTATAATTTTTTTATTGAAGGCTTAATGAAAAAATGATACGCAGAATATGCGTGAACACTTGAACTAGGTTTGGAGGAAATTTCTGTAAAAGATATAGGTAAATAAATAGTAATAATAAATTGAGCGACGTTTTGATCTCATGCAGTGACATACATATTACTGGGTTATAAAAAATTACAACCTTAAAAAAATTGATGCTTTTTTTTTTTGTAACCAGTTAAGCTTTTTATTTTTTGTAGAATGGCTTTCTATATCTGAAATTTGGCTATCAACATTGATTAGGCATATCCAGCACATTTATTCTGAATATCATATTTGATTGCTAAGTTGTTTCACACAATAATTCTTTAAATATGTGATCAAAATACAATTTTGGGCAAAAATTTATTGTTTTGTATATGGTTGGTTATATATATACATAGTGGAATACATACAGAAAAGTATTTTAGTTGAATATAAATTTTTGAAATAAATACCCGGGTAAATACCCATTTTGGGTATTTACCCGGGTATATACCCTGGGTATTTACCCCTGAAAATAAATACCCAGGTATTTTACATCACTATCTATAACTAAAATTAAAAATTACGTTTTGCAAAAAATCATGTGTGCTGAAAAAGCAAACAACAGTTTCTGATTTTATCTTCAGAAAATAAAAGATTTGTCAGTATGTACTCAAGTTTTTCTTTTATTTTATACTTTAAAATATGTTTAATATTTTGTTATAATATTTTTCATTAATATTTTTTTTAAACTCCTATGATGAAAAATAACTTGGGCATTTACTGCAATCTTTGAAATAGTGCCATTGTTATTGGAGCAACGGAACATGCATGATACGTATATTTTTTAATTCTACCTCTTACAACGACCACTCGTTATAAAGACCTTTTTCTGTGAACCGGAGATGGGCGTTATATCGAGCGTCGACCATTATAAATTTCTAAATTACATTATTTTGTGCAAGAAATTTAAAAATTCTTTAATTTTCTCCGTGTGAAAATAATTCCTTCCGGAAAAACGTTTTTTTCCCTTAAAAAAAAGCGTTTTCCCTAAAATTTTCGGTTTTTCTGGCAGTGCCAATATTTCATATCATCAAATGAAAATATATTAAAATTTTTATATAAACATTTCCACTAAGAGTTATTATTGATATAATAATTCTGTTTTTATATATATTTACAGTGTTAATAAAAAAAGTGGCAAATAAAACTTAGGTATGCAGAGAAAGAAAATTATCTTACAGCTTGCATTATTAAAATTACAGTTTTCATGTGGGATACTGAACAAAAAAAATATTGAAGCAAAAATAGGAATAAAATTTTAAGTGCATAAGATTCT
Source organism: Uloborus diversus (assembly GCF_026930045.1). Classification (NCBI taxonomy): domain Eukaryota; kingdom Metazoa; phylum Arthropoda; class Arachnida; order Araneae; family Uloboridae; genus Uloborus; species Uloborus diversus. Next base: position 259,363,538 of record NC_072731.1, read on the forward strand.
GAACACATAATTTTGTTCAAGAAATTTCCATTTTTCAAACTTTTCCATTTTTTCCCAGTGGAAATAAACTCTTTCGGAAAAAAACGGGAAAAGCTTTTTTTTCTGACAGTTTCCGTGACAGTCTAGTTGTGCATACTGTAAGGATGCCCACCTGGGGGGAGGGGGGCTCATGGCGCAGACTGCGCCATTGACATTTTAGGGGGGATGTTTTGAGGGGCAATTTTCTCTTTTTTGGGTGCTCTTGCTTTTGGGGGGGGGTTGAGTGATTTAGGGGGTGCGCCTTTGCTCTTGGGGGGGGGGGTCCTCCGCATACTGCGATGCGATTGGCAATATGTCTTAAAACCAAAAGCTCTAGGTGTTTAAACTTCAACTTCACTCTCTTTTCTACGTTCCAAGTTCTCCCAATTACTGTTTTCTTTTTATTTATTTTTTTAATAATAAAGCTGAAAGTCTCTCTGCTGTCTGTCAGGATATCTGTTTGTCTGTCAGGATCTCTGTAACGCGCATAGCGCCTAGACCGTTTGGCCTATTTTCATGAAATTTGGCACAAAGTTATGAGGGTGTGCACCTCGAAGCGATTTTTCGAAAATTCGATGTGGTTCTTTTTCTATTCCAAGTTTTAGAACAAAATTTTCATAAGATGGACGAGTAAATTACGAAATTATCATAATGTGAAACCGTAACTTGGGCACGAGCCAATTGGCGAGAAAATTCACCATACATTATTTGTAAATATACAGGCGAACCAAAAGACCTTTAATTTTTCTATTACGGGCAAAGCCGTGCGGGTACCACTAGTATACAATAAAGAGCTCAGAGCCGTTTCGAAAATTTCCAAAAAAATAAATAAATATTCAAACATAAATCAAATTGTTCCAAACAGCTAAAACAGGTATCCCAAGATGATAATACGAAAAGGGAGCAAAATTGCATTCAAGCCTTTAACGCTTGCCGAATTTCATACACAAAAGCCAAAAACATGTATTTTCTCAAACTATGATCACAATTACTAATTGCCTTATTAAAATCACAAATAACATTCATTTAGACACTTAGCCATTTCCTAATCGTTTGTTGTTGCGCATTTCAACAAGATTCAAATGAAATGTTATTCACATGATTAATTGAAGTTGCAGTTTTTAAATCAATTATTTTGAATCAAAAAAAAAGTCAGGCATATGCTTGGAATTTTAATAGGTTGTTTGATTCAAAACCTTTCACACATCTTTGAATCAGTAATAGATTCCACTGAAAGTTCTAGAATCTATATCTTTGCAAATGCACAGAATTCATCCACAGCAAGGTCGTGCAAAAAAAAAAAAGAAAGTTCATGTGTCTTTTGTTCTTGTGGAAAGTGTTTCTTTTTTCCTCCCACTTGTTGAACGGAATTTGCTTCAAGCAAGAGCGAGGAAAGGTTGATGGATTATCTCGGAAAATGAATAATAAAGGGTTTTTAGTCAGTGAATGATACTCAATTTGCTCGCGATGAAACTTCTTTGTTCGGCTCAGCTTTGAAAATAAAGTAAAAATTTCCTCGAAATGAACCCCTGCACTGCTCAAACCCCTTTTATCGGCAATATGTAATACCAATCACGTTGTAAACACCAAACACGTCATCGTAATCAAGAAGAAAACAAAAGGGGAACAACTGATCAACTTTTGAACGAACGACACTGTCTATTCGCAACTCCAATAAACTATAGGGGGCGCTGCAGCCACTGTCTAATGGGGGATGAAAAAGGTAAAGCAAACAAATGCCGTAACTTATAACTTGCTTTGACGCTTAGTGAATGACAGTAATTTTTCATCGTGTTTGTGAGAAGTTTTCTTTTTTGTTCTTCTGAAATTACATTACATCATAAACTGTCTGAAGCCTGCAATTTACCCCAAAGAAAACACGTGGAATGTAATGTTTTACCTTTTTCTTTAGTGTTGTTAATCACCGCAAGGTAGCGTATTCGAGCTCTGGAGTTGCGAATATATAAACAGCTGATAGAATGGGAGAGGACTTGCAAACGTAAGTTCTTCCAAAAAACTACGTCGAGAAAAACATCATTTCAAGAAATTGCTGACAACAAGCAAGATCAATTATAAACAAGAGTCAGAAAAGTTGCTAGTCTTCGTTCTTCGTGTAGCATATTTTTAATTCACCTGATATTGATGTAAAATTGAGGCAGTGAGAAGCAAAGGGATGTCAGTGGACATTATCAAATTTTGAGTAAATCGACTATAAAGATAATGTCCTAGGTAGGCTTTCATTGATTTTTTTTTTCTAAAACATGCTGTACAGCAGCACCTACCAGGACTACTAGTACTATCTCTTGCCCCAAGACAGAGAAGGGGTTCACCTACCATTTGTACTGATTATCTCCAAATTTTTAATCTTGCCACTTACATCCCTTTGCTTCTCACTGCCTCCATTGTACAATCTCTTGCTGTTGGTAACAACTGGTCATTCACAAATTTACCTATCTTATATCTTTAAACGAGCAATTCTTGTGAGTATGTATATATTTCGTATCTCGAAAACGGCTCTAACGATTTGGATGAAATTTTGGAATTAATTGTAGTTTAGCATGCTAAGTTCATCTACATCAGTGTTTTTTCTGTAAAAATGCGATTTTTTACAAAAAAAAAAGTGTTTTAATACAAAGTCTAATTGAGTTAAGCCTTGAAAAAAATTGTGAATTGACACATAAGGCAGACGATTTGCAACCATAACAATGAAAATTTGTCTCTTCTCGCTTTGAAATTTTAAACTTGCTTAGGGTTACCAGGCTTGGCTGACATTAGCCACTTTGGCTCATTTCAATCACACTTGGCTAAAAACAAATTCAAAAGCACTATGTAAGGTGATGTAACGCTTTTTTTAAAGTAAAACTATTTCTGGACCGTCTTATTTTATTTCATTTACTTATATTCTTTTTTACACTTCAAATAGTTTTATATGTTTTGTTTTTTTTAATCACGCATCTAAATTTTATTTTGAAAAAATATATGTCTAGAGACTGTTTATATTTTGTTGTTATAATTTGTTGGAGTGACTTGTGGATCATCAGTTTTTATGGATAGCATGCTGCGTCTAGCATTTTCTGGTATAAAGTGACCAACTCCACTAAAAGTACTTATTCCAAATGAAAATCTCGATTGAGATAAAATCTTGAATCGCGACACAGTATGGAAGGAAGTTTTGGGTTAAAAACCAATTTACACACGGTAAAATTGGCTCCAAGTTCAAAGTCTTTTAATTAATGACAGGGAAATTGTACAGTGGAAACAAAATGTAGAGGAGGCCGGGGTAATAAGAGACAGGGATAATAAAGAAGCAGTGAAAAAAATCACAAAAAAAAAAAAAAAAAATCTTAGACAACTTTAAAAATATGTAATATAAAGAATCATATGTATACTTTATTACTATACACTTATTTAAAAGTTTATAACATGTTTTGATTTTTTTCATGCAATGAAAAAAACCTTCACGTTGATCTTACCTTAAAAGTTCGCGATATTTTGTAGGTGAAGTGTTTGGGAGTTATTAATGTGTAAACTTCTGACCAGTACTATTTTTTGAAATCTTGAAAGTCTCCTTTACTTACAGGTTGTGGGCCAGTCTCTTACTAACCCATTTTTATTTTTTGTAGGAGTAATAAGAGACAGGTGTCTCTTATTACCCCATACTAACACATTTGTTTGTTTTAGGTAAAATACGATGAGTTTGATGGTTAGTCTAAGTATCGCAAGTTCATAGAATTTTTATTTATTTTTTATTTTTTGAGCAATCACTATTGCTTATTGCTTTCATTTGACTGTTTTTGGCGTGCTATCATTTTTCCCACCGGCGCGGCGCCACCCTCTGCCAGCACCCCTCATCGCGGCGGACGATGCTGCTCCTCTAGCGAAAACCGTCTCCAGGTTGCGTCCATATCCTACACACACACGCGTACATACACGCACCAGCACACACGCACACACAAACACATACACACACATACACAAACACCACCATACACACACATACCCCTACACACATACACAAACACATACACACACGCATGCGTACAGACACCTAACACATACACACAACTGCCCGCACATTCATGCCTGCACACAGACACAAACACATATGCTTACACACACACACACACTCATACACATACCCCCCCACACACACACACATACAAACACACACTCGTGATTGCGAAAAACATAATTTGAATTCAAGATGACAAAATTCAAATTAATTTTTCTTTTTTTAACATAGCCTAAATCTAAAATCAGTTATACTCATCAGAGTAGACCATATTTAGATGCTATAAATGTATGATTTTATGCGTAGAATGTCTGTAAATTACTGATAAATCACTACTACTTTATTAGATGATAAATAGCCAAAGTTCATTTATACTTAGGGATTAGAAAAAACCTCTAATAACCAGGGTTGGTAAAAACCCGGGTTTTTTTTATAAAAGCCCATGGACCCAGGGTTTTTTGGGTTTTTTTAAATAAAACCCAAAAAAACCCAACTAAAGCTGGGTTTTTTAAAAGAAATGTGGGTTTTTTTTTTGTCTTTTCTTAGGGAAAATGTGGGGTACTTGTAGCATATTGTTGCGTAAGTATATGGACAAAGCAAAAAAATTGTCTTGGGGTAAAAAAGGCTGGAAAATTCAGCGTTTTTCTGAAGAAAAGTAAAAAAGACGACAAAACCCAAGAATGATGAAGTTTCGGATTTTTTAGTTTCCATGATTACCAACATTTAATGCAAAGTTACTTCTTGAGCGATAAAATCTATTGTTTGTAATTACTACATTTTTTTTTTTTTTTTTTTTTTTTTTTGCATTTTACTTTATTGTATTTCATTTTGTTATGCAAAACTACTGTAGAACCTCAAGTAGTTTAAATCCCTTTTTACTGAATTCCAGCTTAATCAAGATATTTTTTTGAATTTTATGTTGCCTGTTTTTCTATTTCTGTGTACAGAGTAAGAAATATTAAACTTTTTCGTAAGATAATGAAAATACTGCACATCTTATTCTGTTTTTCGTTTGACCGTTCGTGAAACCTGTTAATTTCTAAAAAATATACCTTGTTTATTCGAGATTTGTGACATGTTGGTTTCCAGAAAATATTTCACAGGAAAGCCTTTCGGCTTGATTAGTTTCCTCTGTACAATCTACAAATATTGAGAAAATCAGACGTGACAGGACTTAGTCAAGATAATTTGAGTTATTTATTGACCAGTTAAAGAAAAAAGTTAAATACATTTATTTAAAATCCTTGAAGTATTTTTTTAATGCTGTTAAGAGTGAAGAAATACTATTAAAGTTCAAAATTCATTTTTTATGTCCATTGGCTGTGGTGAAGAACAAATAAAAAAAGAAGTTTAAATTGTGAAAGTATTTAAATTACTTAGTTTTTTAAAAAACTTCTTGGAAAATTTTAAAAAACCCAAAAGTGGGCTAAATAATGGGTTTTTTTTAAATGGGTTTTTTCAAAAAAAACCCATTGGGTCCAACCCAATTGGGTCCAATCCGGCCAACCCTGCTAATAACACAAACTTCAAAGACACGTTTTTTACATATTTTCGACTATACTTTAGAGAAGTTTTTAAATATTTTCTGGCCACTTTAAATTAGATTGATGGTTTTGATCGATCCCTAAGGTTATGTTCATTAATTAGAACTATCATTAAGTCTAATATTATGTTATTTAGGACCTAGAACTATAAGAAATGAATTTAACAAACACATTTGTAAACATTAATTTTTGAGAAAAAAATATTTTTTTAACGGATGAAAATATCAAAAATTTAAAAATATTGGCGGATTCAGAATTGTTTGCAGGTGTCTCTCATTACTATACAGGATTTTACCTTGCTATATTTGAAGAGTGGCAGCCTTAGTTTCTTATTACCCCACATGGGGTTATTAGAGACAAGAACTTATTGAAATTTTTGAACATTTTTTAAACCAAAATATTTAAGTTAAATAATCGCCTAAAAAATCAAGAGGAGTCCATTTAATGCAGTTAATATGAGATAGTTGTTTCAAGTTTTTTGGAATATTAGTATAATTTTATTTTATTTTATTTTTGTCTCTTATTACCCCTACTGTCTCTTATTACCCCCAGCCTCCCCTAACAGATAGTTTAAAGCAAAATGTTGATTTAGCTGCATTCCGGATCTTCTTTGTTTGGTACTTTAGTGTTATAAGGAGGTAGCGGCGCATTTTCAATCATTTTTTCATATTTATTGTCGCCATGTTTAGTCTTAGAAACTACTTTTTTGACAATACCGTTCGTTAAATATTTATACGCAACCAGCTCAGAGCTTCCCTAGGTGGATGACTGTGGGGGAGAGGAGGCCAATATTCAGTAGTAGGCTTCTTATAGCTAAAATGATTATAATGCTGATGAAGTGTTTACATGTATATCTCTCGTTTCTCGAAAGCATCGAGAACCGTAATATTTCGTTAACGTGATGCTTTTCAAGTATATTTGAAAAAGTATCGAACCTTAGAAATACACGAGTTGACAAAAAATAATTTTTTTTAAAGCCGAGCGAGGCTCGGTCGTCCAGGTACTAATGAACTTAATGAACACGGCTCTTGAATCAACAATAGAACATCCAGCTAGGAGTCAGACCGAATCCCGACGTTTCAGTCGTTACGAGAACGTGTGACGTGCTAGTAGTGAGACAGGGCCAAATTAAAAGGCACATGGGGCACGAGCCCAGGGCACCAAGCCTGTGGCTAAAGCTTTGAAAACTCGAACAATTTCAGACTGCACACTAGCAAGACGTAAAAATTTAATTTAGAAACAAAAGTATGCTTAAAATTTTAATCTCTCTCAAATTTCAAAGTGTATTCATTGTGAGTGTGTGTGAGTTCATTGCATATCCAGGTTTTCACAACCAGGGAAAATCCCTGGTTACTTAAAATACACCGCCAGCTCAGTTATTCCATCCGAGGACTGCAGTTTCGTGCTTTTCGTGCTGGCGGTGTATTTTAAGTATTTCTGCCTTAGCCCTGGACCAGCTCATGTGATTCCTATTCCGGGCTGATGAGTGCTAAAAAGCACGAAACTGCAGTCCTCGGATGGAATAACTGAGCTGGCGGTGTATTTTAAGTATTTCTGCCTTAGCACTGGCTTTAGGGCGGTAACTATTACTACAAAAAAAAAAAATCCCTGGTTGTTTGCGTTTTAGAATTTCAATTTCGTCGTCATTTCGAGGCAATGTTTTGAAACCCCCTCTCCCCTTAACACGATCAAGGGTCGTCTAAAATTGCCCCTTTTGGCACTTCAGTTTAAAAAAAAAACGGAAGAAAGTCACTGAACCCATTTCTTTCATTAACACTACCTGAAATGTCTACATTCGCTCCACTGAGACTTCAATTTTGAAAAATATCCGGGGGAAGTCTCTAAAATCGTCCTCCTAATATCACCAAAGATCGTCGAAAACAGCCTGCACTTGTGTTTTGTAACCTCAATTTGAATCCTATCGCCCCTTCCTTGTCTACGTCCTTGACAAAGAGGAAAATTTCATATAAACGAGCTGATGTGTGCATCACATGACTTCCTTTCACTCCAATTTAAAGATAATAGTGTCTCGGAGTGAGCAAAGAAACACTTTAAATATTTTCACCCCAAATTTGTTGCGGGCCGAAACAAAGAAAACGTTTTATACAGATAGATTTTCGCAATATTGGCAGTTTCAATGTGATTCAATGGTCAACTCTCTAAATATGGCCAAATTAAAACCAGATTTTAAAAAAATTAATTTGAACTTTGACCTTTTGAATTCAAATTGTGTTTTTCGCAATCACGAGTGTGTGTGTGTGTGTGTGTATTTGTAGGCGTGTGTGTTTGTGTGTGAGGGGGTATGTGTGTATGGGGAGTATGTGTGTGGGGGTGTATGTGTAAGTAGTTGTGTGTATGTGTTTATGTGTGTGTTTGTGTGTGGGGGGTATGTGTATGTATGGGTAGTTGTGTGTATGTGTTTATGTGTGTGTTTGTGTGTGGGGGGGTATGTGTATGTATGGGTAGTTGTGTGTATGTGTTTGTGTGTGTGTGTGTATTTGTAGGCGTGTGTGTTTGTGTGTGGGGTATGTGTGTGTGGAGAGTATGTGTGTGGGGGTGTATGTGTATGTGTAGGTAGTTGTGTGTATGTGTTTGTGTGTGGGGGGTATGTGTATGTGTGGGTAGTTGTGTGTATGTGTTTGTGTGTGTGTGTGTATTTGTAGGCGTATGTGTTTGTGTGTGGGGTATGTGTGTGTGGAGAGTATGTGTGTGGGGGTGTATGTGTATGTGTGGGTAGTTGTGTGTATGTGTAGGTGTCTGTATGTATGCGTGTGTGTATGTGTCTGTGTGTGTAGTTGAATGTGTGTGTGTAGATGCATGTGTAAGTGTAGGCAAGTAAGTGACGCAACTTGGAGACGGTTTTCGCTAGAGGAGCAGCATCGTGAGGCGGCCGGCCGACGGTGGTGCTGCAGAGGGAGGCGGGGGAAAATAAAATCATAGGAATTCAAAACTGTCAAGTGAGAACAATAAGCAATCGTGATTGTTAAAAAAAAAAAAAAAAATCGCCAAATTCATCGGCAAGTTGGCGAAAAAACTTGGCGATTAAAAGCTTGGCGATATATTGCCAAGTGTTTACCAAACTATAGCACCGCTTGAGTTTACATTGAAATTAACAATGATTTCACCCAAAAATGGTGTAAAAGATCCACTTTGTAACATCCGAATGCAACCAAAAGAGAAGGTGTCCAACTAGACCCCACTTGGAGTCCATGTACTAAATTTCAATTTTCTAGGACATACCGTTCTTGAGTTATACGAGATACATACGCACATATACACACATACGCATATACGTACATACGGACGTCACGAGAAAACTCGTTGTAATTAATTCGGGGATCGTCAAAATGGATTCTTCAGGTGTCTATACGTTCTTAGGCATGTATCCACGTGTGGTCGGGTTTAAAAAAAAATCAATATTCATTCGGAGGCGAGCAAAATGGAAATTAAGGCCGATTTTTGAGTGAAAATTTTTTCGCGAATACAATACTTCCTTTTTTGTAAAAGGAAGTAAAAACGACACTTCCCTACAATCCTTGATTGCGGAAACTTTTAATTTGTCAGAAATAAATCCAACTTTATTTGATTTATTTATTTTACTAGAAAGTCGCCCGTCAAGATATGACGGATAAAAATTGCTTTTACATTTGGACGAAGCCATTGCCTGTTTGGTGATAGTTTGATAGTTGAAATTATAAATCCTAACTCCAGTAGATAGCGTTCATTTTGTTGACCGTTTTTCGCTTCTTCATTCCCCTGTAAGTACACTGTCTTACCAGTAAAACGGTTAAGTGACCGGATCGAGTTCAGCCTTGTCACAATAAAGCCTTTCCCTGCATGTCAAACATTACCAAAACACATTATCAAATTATCATGCCGTGGGGGCGAGTTTCCTTGTTGAAACACGCGGGTTACTCAATCATCGGCTATTATTTATATGAGAATTTTTGAATGGTATGTTGCAGAATTTCCAGAGGAGTAGTGAGTTTCCGCGACTCTTCTTTACACTATTCGCAACTCCAGAGCTCGAATACGCCACCTTGCGGTGATTAATTATGCTACCGAAAAAGGTAAAACATTCCATTCCACGTGTTTTCCTCGGGGTAAATTACCAGCTTCTGACAGTTTGTGGTGCAATGTAATTTCAGAAGAATAGAAAAGAAAGCTCCCCACAAACACGATGAAAAATGACTGTCATTCACTAAGCGTCAAAGCAAGTTATAAGTTACGGCATTTGTTTGTTTTACCTTTTTCATCCGCCATCAGACAGTAGCTGCAGCGCCCCCTATAGCTTATTGGAGTTGCGAATCGAAGGTAAATCCATTTCCACGAATTGCGCAATGAATAAGAAACGTTTTTGACCCATCGATAATACATGGTATTATGGTTCAAAATAGCAATCATTTAATTACCCATCTCAGAAGACACTAAACCAACAAAGCAAAAAAAATCACTTCCAATAAAAATACCCTCTTTGCAAAAAAAAATTAACGAGCCCTTGGTATCAATGTCGCACGTGAACTGCACGTGATGGCTGAATATTTTAAGCAGTCATTAATATGTTTCAGTGAAGATGCAAAAACAGGCTAATTAAATTTCAAGGCCCGACACAAAAGGTCTTCCCCGGAGCAATAGGATTCACAAAAGGCCAGAAAATGTTGTTTACGCTTTGAATATTTATTGTAATTTGCTCGTGCGGCGATGGATTTATGGGAATCTAGAAAGCCCGCGGAAAAGGAGGTAAAGGATAACTTTTTCTCCCGGTTGAAGGACGTTTATGGCCTATAATTTTCGGCACCTTCACATCCTCAGAACGATATTATTTTTTACTTCCTTTTACAAAAAAGGAAGTATTGTATTCGCGAAAAAATTTTCACTCAAAAATCGCCCTTAATTTCCATTTTGCTCACCCCCAAATGAATGTTGAGTTTTTTTTTTCGATTCGACCACATGCGGAAAAGTGCCTAAGAATGTATAGACACGCGAAATATCCATTTTGACCATCACCGAGGTAATTACAACGACTTTTCTCGTGACGTCTGTATGTATGTGCGTATGTATCTCGCATAACTCAAAAATGGTATGTCCTAGAAAGTTGAAATTTGGTACATAGACTCGTAGTGGGGTCTAGTTGTGCACCTCCTATTTTGGTTGCATTCGGGTGTTTCTAAAGGGGTCTTTTGCACCTTTTTGGGGGGAAATCATTGTTAATTTCGATGCAAACTCAAGTGGTGTTATAATTTGGCGGTCACTTGGCGATATATCGCCAGTCTTTTGGTTGCCAAGTTTTGTCGCCAACTTGGCGAAAAATTTGGCGATTTTTTTATTTTTTTTTTAAATCTGCTTTCAATGTGGCCATTGCTAGTGATATTTAAAGAGTTAGAGAGAGAATCCCATTAAAATTGCAATAATAGGGAAATAGCATTAAATTGGTGTAAAAGGAAGTCATGTGATGCACACATCAGCTCGTTTATAAGTCTGATTCCTCTCCATGCTTAACGAGGACGCAATATTCTCATCAAAAACAAAATTACACATGCAAAAACTTGACGACCGTCCCAATGGGGTTGTTTCCTTCAGTCAAAAGTAGTACTTTTTATCACTGAAATTGATAGAATAAGCAACAAAAAAAATATAAATAAATAAATAAATAAAATAACATGGACTCAGAAAATACTTTCATTTTCCCAACAGTTATTTTTTAATTAATTTTTTTAAATGTCCGATTCTTCAAACAAGGCGTGGTTTTTATGACGTCACAAATGATGCACTATGGCGCATCTTTCTACGGCATTTCCACGTTATGATAATCAAGAAGCGAATTAAATATTGCACTCTACGCTTGCTGTCAACCCTACCGTTGACAACACATGTGAGTAAAGATACGATTTAAATATTACACTCTGTGAATAGCAACAGTGAATGACATTTCACCATCCCCTGGTTTGCAGGGGCGGATACAGAAATAACTTTTGGGGGGGCGGAAATTGAATAGCGCACCCCCCCCCCCCCCGAACACAATATGTTTCATACCAAAGTTTTCAAGAATTTATTTTTAAATGTTTTTTTTTTTAGGATCACTTAAAGTCAATTAACCAACTTTTCGGTACATAAATATTATGCACTAATAGGCTTTGAATGTGGACGTTGAATAATATTTCAAGCGAATTAAATACTAAACCCAATATAATTTCACCGAGACGCTATAAAATGAGCGACTTTAAATTGACACATTGTCGTAATGATTATAACACGAGGGCAAGGTTATTAAACAAACCCATTCCTCATTTGAGTTTTTATAAATTAATTTATATTTTAATTATAAAATAGCATGAAATTAAGAAAATCATAGCTTCATAACAAATAAGTTTTATTGAAGAATTCAGATACTATTTCTTTGCGAATTTAAAAGCAGTTACTGATTTGTTTTTCTAACCATGATACAGTTGAGGTGACATTTTGATACTACATGCCGTTTCCATTGATGTCATGGTTTTGCAAAGAAACTATCTAGTGATTTCTTTCATTTTGCATTTTTATAAGCTGAAAAAGAAATCTATTATTTCGCAAATAGCTTTTCCTGGTTCGAAATGACTCTTTTAGGCACGTCTACACACTTTTTTAAAACTTAATTATTGATTCCATCAAAGAAGAATTATTGGACGAATCATGATATTTCGTTCCCTTAAATCCGAAACCAGTGAGTTAAATGTATTTTGCAGCTCCATCTTCTGACTTGTAAAAATGCTTTTGTTCAAAATATGCTTGTGTTTTGTATTCTTTTTAAATTACTGTAAAAAGAATTTTATATTGTGGAGAAGTCAATTAATAATAATAAATGAAATAGTTAAACTAATTTATCCTTTTGGGGGCGGCCCCCCTGCCCCCCTCCCCTAAATCCGCTACTGTACAACAGAACTTAACATCAATGAAGAACAAGTGAATGTACGATGAAGAAAGCACAGTAAATAAATCTCTACCAATAATAAAACTGAAAGTTTCTCTGTCTGGATCTCTGTCCGAATCTCTGTGACGCGCATAGCGCCTAGATCGTTGGGTCGATTTTCATGAAATTTGGCACAGAATTAGTTTGTAGCATGGGGGTGTGCACCTCGAAGCGATTTTTCAAAAATTCTATTTTGTTCTTTTTCTATTCCAATTTTAAGAACATTTTACAGAGCAAATTATCATAACGTGGAACATAGGCGAGCAAATGAACATAGCAAATTGGTGAGATATTCATCATCCATTATTTGTAAATATACAAGTGAACCAAATGACCTTTTAATTTTCTACTACGAGCAAAGCCGTGCAGGTACCGCTAGTAAATAAATAAAGCAAAAACAACTGAATTAAAATTTAAAATATTTCGACAAAAAAAGAAAAAAAAACAGCCATTGCTATGTTCCTTTTACTGCGAACGTCTTCCTGATTGTTGATTGACCCCCGGATAATCGGAAGTTTACTGTCTGCGAATTTTTTCGTAAGAGAGGGGCACCAAATTTGACCTGGGCATCAGTTTAGCTTGATCGGGTTCTGCCAATAATCAGAAGCAACTCCATGATCTTTCGCGATCTCGATGCAAATTATTTGTCAAAACTCTTGAAAAAATGGAGATAGTCACTCGAAATTCTTCTAGAAACGCCATCAAGATTTCTTATGCTGGTTTCATACCAACCGTGATGGTGCCAAAATGTAAATTTATACTACATTCTTTTCCCTCCGGCACTAGATAATTCAAGGATTTCAAAGCAATTCAACTATTGTTGCTGTCTCTAAGAGCATTTTCCTATGAGAATATTTTCTAGCGAGTGCTCTCAACCATTTTCAGTCCACGTACCACTTTTTGAAAATCATTAACCATGCTTCCTATAATAAAAAACATTTTAGTTTAATTAAAATGTACAATGGTAATTTACTGTTCAAAGTTGAATTACAAATCTCAAATCTTATTTTTGGGGTCTTTTTTAAATGACTAATTTGAATTAAAAGAAAATGAAAGCTTCGCGGAGCTCTTGATTGACCTCCACCAAACCCTAGAGCTCCATGGAACACAATTTGAGAAACGCTGTTCTTCGGAAAAAGTCTAGAATCAGGGTTGACTAAAAAAAGCTGAAATATTTCCCAACATCTTAAGTTTTGGAAAGATACTATTGAAAGCTTTCAATTCAAAAAAGACTAACTTATTTACGTAAGAAATGCCTCATAAATAACTCTAAACATCTTTCAGTTAGAAACGATGGATTTTTTACGACAATCGAAAGTTCTTGTCTAGAAATTTCGCGGTTGTTGACTTCCTTCGTGCTGTGCAACGAACGTTAATGCATTCATCTTTTTTAAGAGAAACGATCGAAAAAAGCGAATCACCCGCTGTTAAAACGTGGGTTTCGATGCGATCGTCCGTTCTGTGACGTATGTCTCGACGTCACTGCTGATGTCATTCAATTACTTTCGTGCAAACGAAAGTAGTTCCACCACACATCAATTTTAAAGAAATAATAAGGAAAGGAATTATCATTTTTTTAATTTTGAGCACAATTTTCACAAAAGATTACAGCTATTTTCTGAACGAAAACAGTTTAATTTTCCCATTCCACTGCCGATTTTTTTTTTTTTTGCGAAAAATATTTTTTTAACTCTGTAAATAGTTTTTTTCACTTTTTTTCCCCTTGTACTTTTCACAAGTTTCATGAAGTCTTTTGCCATTTTTCATACACTAACGCTCTAGCGCCGACGAATTTGCCTTCTGGGAGAGGGTACCAAACCATTCTATATGCATATAAACTAGTGATGTGCCGGATCATTAAAAAAGTAGATCCGCGGATACGGATCCGGATCATTAGTGTCAAGATCCGCGGATACGGATCTCAAGTTTTTTTTTTTTTTTTTTTTTTTTTTTAACCCAATTCAACTATCTAAGTGTAAAATTTGTTACGACAGGTATTCCCGTCAGAATAATGACAGTTTCTTCAAAAAATTTCAACTGCGGCAAAAATACGATCAAGACTATGATTTACTCTTTAAAGAAATCTCCGTTAAAATTGAGGGAGAGTTGGAAGGAATGGGTCAGCGCTGCATTAATGCTTTGATGGAATGTGAAAAATTATTTCTAGCTTACTCGGTAGATGTAGGATACAGGAGTAAGAGCTTAATGCAGCCCTGACCCACTCCACCGAACTTCTCCGACCGACGAAATACAGAGCCGGGAACACCTTTTTTTAAAGGATGCCGAGAAAAACAAAAATGAAGAATAGCAGAAACCCCAAATCAATAACAAAACCTAATATTAAATTAAAAATAAAAATAAACATGTCCCAGAGAGCCGACCTTATATTAAGATAAATTTCGCGGATCAGAACATACATTTGTTAACAAATATGAACTGACAGCAGGTAAAAATTTTAAATCATTGGCCTTTTTCTCCTTATCTTCCGACTATGAAATCGCTACCAGTCACGCGTATAAAGGCTTAGAATTGCATTTAAAATTTACGTAACAAGATTATAGCTCCTACTGTATATAAGTTGGATGTTTCAAATAAGTACCAAACGCAGAAAACTTCGTTCTTTCAATTAGGGCCAACATTTTTAACGCGTACGGGTAAATGTTTACTACCATAATTGTGAAAAACGTTAAGTCGGTTTTTAATTAATATCTCCAGTAATTAAAGTTCTACAAAAATGAGACCGAGCTAAGAACACTTTCGATCCAGTCACTTTTGAACGAAACATGAACTATCAAAATCGGTTCATCTGTTTAGGCGCTACGATGCCACAAAAAGACACACTGATACACATATTTAAAACTTATTTTCCCTTCCTTCTTGCAACGGGGGGGGGGGGGGGGGGGGTACAAATTGGCTTCTGAAATGATACCTTATAATTTAAATAGGGAATAAAACCTAATTTAAACGGAATTTAAGAGTCTTTTATTCAAATATTTAAACAATTTTAGACTAGAAATGATCCGTTTAAGATCCGTCAAAAAAGTAACGGATACGGATACAGATCTTTATTTTCCCTCGGATATCCGGAACATCACTAATATAAACTACCTTACTATGGCTTAAAACAGAGGCTATGGCTTTTATGAATAGCAGTTCTAGAGGATTAACCACCAAACCCACTCCTTGCGCACCTATTGACCCATATTTTTATACATATTGTTTAAAAAAAAAATGCTGTATGAACGAATAGATCACCGCAGTAATCTGTGGAAAGAATTGTGACGAAAATAAAAAGACATGTTTCGATACACCCCGTAAATCTGGACCCTATGACGCCCTAAGAAATAATTCATTTTAACCCAATAAGAAAAATGTGCTAATTCTCAGGGGTGCCCATCACCTCCCCCCAAGTTCAATGGCGCAAATCCCCCCCTCTAAAATTTTTCTCAACCCTCTTTCTCTTTTTTAATATTTATTTTTAGCTTTCTTTTTTTTTTTTTTTTTTTTTTGTTTGATTTATTTTTAAAAAATATATTTATTAATTTATTTTTATTTTTTTATTGATTTATTTATTTTTAAATTTATTTATTTATTTATCTATTTTTAATTATAATTCTTATTTTATTAAAAACTTCTGTACTACACCAATAACATACACACACACACAGCAGCTAATAAGTAAATGAAATGAAATGTAAACAAAATAAAATAAACAATCCAATTTAAAAATAAATCAATAAATGAATTTAAATAAATAAATTTTAAAAAATTTAAAATCCCCCCACACAAAAAATCTTTGATGGCGCAACTTGCGCCATAATCCCCCCCCCCCCCCCCTCTGTGGACACCCCTGCAAATTCTAATTCAGCACACTGTTGTACAAGCCTGTGCCTAATAAAAAATACCGATAGGTTTGGAACACGAAAAGGTCTGTCAGTCTGTCTAATACACAGAGTTTTGCAGATGATGAGAGCGGTTCACGTATTGTCTTGATCAGGGGTGTCTCGATGGGAAGTCACGGGAGGTCAGTATGACCTCCCCGAAAATTTCTTTATTCGGTAAACTTTGTCTGGCGATTCAGAAAAATTTGGAGTTGTGCTCAGCAAAATTATCATCATTCGGCGAAATTTGAAGTTTCATTCGACAAATTGAGAGTTTCCGCCCCTGCCCCCAAAACTTAAGTTCGGGACCCCTTGGTCTTGATCATAACCCAGTTTTGTGTCCAGAATGACAAAACTTAATTTCCCAGCTCCTAACACGACATTAGCTTTCTTTAAAAAAAAAAATTGCTATTGAAAATACATTAAGGTAAATTTCTGGCAAGGGTGCCCACAGGGGAGGGGGATTATGGTGGAAATTGCGCCATCAAAATTGGGGGTTGGGGATTTTTTATTTTTTTAAAGTTATTTATTTAAATTTATTGATTTATTTTTTATTTGAATTTTTTATTTTATTTTATTTTGTTTATATTTCATTTCATTTATTTATTTAGTTTGTGTGTGTATGTACTATGTACGTCATTAAAAGTCCAAAATTTTCTAATAAATTAATAATAATAGTAAATAATAATTAAAAATAAACAAATAAATAAAAGATATATTTTTGAAATAAATAAAATAAAAAAGAGAACTAAAAACAAAAAATAAAAAGAGGGAAAGAGGGTTGAAAAAAAAATTTTGGGGGGGTGGGGGGGATTTGCGCTATTAAAGTTGGGGGGGGATGGGCACCATTGATTTCTGGGAAATTTCTTTGTATGATTCGAAAGTTTCGTTCCGACAACAAGACAAAACAGAACTAGAGATAAAAACTTTCCAAATTAAAGTTCAAGGTAATTAGAGAAGGTTAAATGTGTGCTGTTTATTTGTACGTTTTCAAGAGGTAAGCATATGTCCACAAGTCTTTCAAGCAGGATTATCAAGAAGACATAAGGTCCGCGTTGTCAAATATTTCACTGTCATTCCAGATTTCTTTTTAGAAATCATAAGCTCACCGTCATAGTACATTAATGTCAAACAGGATGTTGCCAAAAAATATTTTTAAAAACGAAGAAAGTATTCTGAAAGAAAATATATGTATATCTGCATGTTTCTTTTTCTAAGACGAAAACTTGCCCTGAAGGCACCTCAGTCGAAAGTGGTGCTGTCAAAAGAAAACCTAACAAAATCAGCGTTAAACGAAACATGTAGATATCATCTCTCCGTGCTTCTCTTGATGACAGATGAACTTGCCTTCCACGCCATAGAGTAAAGAAATTTAAATAGAGAGGCCCCGTCTATGGTAAAAAGCAGATGAAATTGAAGCCGGAATTATGGGATACAGCGGCACAATTATGGGTGGGGTTATGATAACAACCAAATAAAGTAGCTGGCGGATTGGTTTACATTTTTATTCATGTTGAAATGAAATTTCAAAAACGTGCCTCATAAACTTGCAACAGTATCTGAGTTTAAATTAACAACCAATTGAGATTCAGTAATGTATTGTTTTGATTCAAAATGTATCTGAAGATATTTAGCAAGAAGCTAAGGATCTTGGGATACAGCGGTGCAACTTCCGGCTTCAGTTTCTTAGTATAGCGGGGCCTCTCTATGTAATTTCTTTACTCTATGTTCCAGGCCATTGAGGAGGAATTCCAGGAATTGAAACTATTCCTTCTCAATGTTCCAGACAGGATTCATAGCTGAGGATACTGTTGCCAGTAAGAAAAGAAATACAATATAAACGAAATGTAATCAATTTCTTCCGAAGACACATGTGTGCTCAGGATGAATCTTATAGTTTCGGATTATGTTGTTAAAAGGGGGGAGAGGGAGAAAAGAATTGTAAGAGTTGAGACAAAATATTTTATTCCTCCAAAAACAGCAAAAAAGTCTAAATTCAGGGTATTTCATGCAAAGATAGCATCAAACAGAGCAAAGCAACTAATAAGAAAAAAATGCTTTTGACAAAATCAATAAAGTTAATCTTCGTTATTTTTCCTGCAGTCATGATCATCTCGTAGCTACCGCATCTTTAACAAGAAGTCTTACAGTCTGGCACTGATAAAAAGATGCTTAATCTTGGACGAGCACATTTATGCCTGGATTAGGCATGCGTCGTTCGTGAACGAACGGATCAAAAAGAACGAATCCTTAAAATGAACGTATTCGTTCGTTCACTTGAAAAATTAACTACCGCTCTTTTGGTTGTTATATTAGTTTTAAACTTCCCTTTCTGTTGGTGCCTTCCTCGAAACCTCAGTGTTAGTTCCCCCAAAGATTTTATTTTTCAACCACAGCACGGAACATTCTATTGATACACTTGTAATAAAATCGCATTTTTTTTTAATTACAACTCTCAATTAATCTCAAATTTCCTTAGTGCAGTACAATACTTTCATTCGAACCTTCTTACTTTCTGCTTTATTCATCTTTTTCCTTTAATCGTTGCAGTTCATTTGCAATTTTCCAATGTATCCATTAGTGACGTTTTGTGTAACTTGTTGGCTATAAACAAAATGTGTGGACATTCCACTTTTTGTTCCAAGCATCGCTAAAATTCTCCTCATACTTTCTGCCGCAAAGTTATTTCTAAAAATACCTCTTATCACTTTCTGACAATCCTTTTGTTTTCTATAACATCATTATCAACTACCATTTATATTGATTTTGCTTTATTTTTAACTTTCTTGGTAACTTCCAAGTCGCTTGTTTTATATTCAGTATCCAGAAATTTCTAATAAAGATTATTATTGCTTAATTTTTTTCCCATTTAAAAAAGTGTTGCCTTTTTTTTCCTGCTCTCATCGGAAATGTGGAACAATTTTGCAGCTCCCTAATATTTTTAGATGAGTATTTTTTTTTTTAAATTACATTATCCGGTACTCCGACTGAGCTACCGTTATATCTGTTGTTTCTTTTTTTTTTATGTACAAATTGCATATTCATTGGTAATATTGTATATATACAGTGGAAAATTTAATAACTTGATTTTTTGACACGCTGAAATGGAATCTGCGATCTTTGGAAAGGAAAACATGTCTCACCATTCGGAAACTGAGAAATATCTTACAAAAGGAACCATAATTGCTTTTGCCTTTGTGCTGAAAATTAAAATAATCAGTTATCCAACGTTTTGAAGCAATAGTATGTAATTTGCAATTTTGTGCTTCAAAAATTTGGATAACTGATTATCACAATTACTTTATACATCTAAACCTGAATAAAGTTTTCTTGATTAATTTTTCTTTCTCATATCTTCTTACTTTTAGATTATTTACTTATTTTTCCTTCACAGAATATGACTGATCTGCAGTGTTGCCAGATGGTCAAATCCAGATTTCCCCAATTCCCTTTCAACTTTTCCCCAAAAAGCAGTGGCGTAGCTAGACCCGACTTTCGGGGGGGGGGGTTATTTCTTATATATATATATATATATATATATATATATATATATATATATATACTAGCAAAAATACCCGGCATTGCCTGGGTCAGTAATAATTATGAGAAACAATCGTTACTTGCCCTTGTTTTCTGTTTTAAGCGAAAGAATTTAAAACAAACCTTTTTGACGTGATTAAAAATCGAGCTTCTTCCGTACTCATTACTCTAAAATAGCAATAAGTATAAAGAACAAAATAATATCCAATTAGAAACAAAAGCACGACATTTAAGCATATACAAATTTGAAGAATTTCCGAAATATGAAGTTCTGAAACTGAGAAACATTATTACGTAGTCTTTGGGCTCAAAAACAGCGACAGTGGAAAAAACTGCCAAATGCATCAGCAACTGAAATCTTTCTGTACAAATTCTGGCGATATTTCTGCTGGTTGGTTGGATATAGTGAGCAAGTGTCGAATCAGCATAAATAATAATAATAAACCATTAACTACATAAGTTCCGTTTAAAAGTAAAATGATCAGCCAAATCCATTTATTTTTAGCCAATCATGTGGAAAAACGTTACTTTAAGATTTGACTTGAGAAAAGCCTCAAAAAGTCAGACGAAATGCAAAAATATTCAACAATACAACAATGCTTGGGAGTTGAGATGACACATTAAATAATGACTTGGTTTGATGAAAGCCTTCGAACAGGGAACAAAAAAGCTCATAACTCGTTTTTTATACAACTTAGAAACTTCGAACAGATGCTATCTTCAGCAGAAAAATTGGCGCTTTCGATGGACATATAATGTTAATATGTGCACGTTTTTTTCCACCCCCATATTGGGGCATTTATGCGAAAATTGGGACTAAAATTAGAATAAAAAGGGAACTATCAATCGGATTTTTTTCGAACTATTCTATAAACCTTCCCAGTACCAAACTGAACAAACGGTGAAAGTTTCAGCCAAATCTGTCGGGTAGTTTCTGAGATCTTAGGGAACAAATTTACCAAACTCCATTTTTATATATTACTAGCAAAAATATCCGGCGTTGCCTGGGTCAGTAATAATTATGAGAAACAATCGTTACTTGCCCTTGTTTTCTAGTTTAAGCGAAAGAATTTAAAACAAACCTTTTTGACGTGATTCAAAATCGAGCTTCTTCCTTACTCATTAAACTAAAATAGCAATAAATATAAAGAACAAAATAGTATTCAATTAGAAACAAATGCACGACATTTAAGCATATACAAATTTGAAGAATTTCCGAAATATGAAATTAAACTTTATATGTTTAAAAAGATTTATCTCTGTTAGTACTTTTTTTTTAAATCTAAAACCTTCTCTGTATGGCTACTGATGTACGAACTGTTTTAAAAAATGTAGTCGCCCGTGTTCCCCTTACACTTGCTTTATTTTTTTTGGGAAACTTCAATTTTTGTGGGCACTTGGTGCGGTTTAAAATCTTACCAAATTTGCGAGAATCATTTTGGGACACTTTCGATAATACTCCCCCTGATTACTAATTTTTATTATAGAAATATTGTTGCCAGATGCTGAGATACTTTTGGTCAAAAAAAATGGCGCTAAACCCTAAACGGTTTCATCAGAAATGTTTCCAAAATAAGTAGTAAAATTTGGCGATTGTTTGAAATCGTGCAAAAAGAAAAATTAATGGAAGTTCTTGTGCATTTTATGGATTTGCCTAATTTAGTTGTTGAATTATTTTACACGGTATTTTTTTAAGTATCTTTGATTGGCGATATTTTGTTTATATGGTGAAAGCTGAGAAACATTATTACGTACTCTTTGGGCTCAAAAACAGCGACAGTGGAAAAACTGCCAAATGCATCAGCTACTGAAATCTTTCCGAAAAAATTCTGTCGATATTTCTGCTAGTTGGTTGAATATGGTGAGCAAGTGTCCAATCAGCATAAATAATAATAATAAACCATTAATTACATAAGTTCCGTTTAAAAGTAAAATGATCAGCCAAATCCATTTATTTTTAGCCAATCTTATGGAAAAACGTTACTTTAAGATTTGACTTGAGAAAAGCCTCAAAAAGTCAGACGAAACGCAAAAATATTCAACAATACAACAATTCTTGGGAGTTGAGATGACACACTAAATAATGACTTGGGTTGATGAAAGCCTTCGAACAGGAAACAAAAAAGCTCATAACTCGTTTTTTATACAACTTAGAAACTTCGAACAGATGCTATCTTCAGCAGAAAAATTGCCGCTTTCGATAGACATATAATGTTAATATGTGCACGTTTTTTTCCACCCCCATATTGGGGCATTTATGCGAAAATTGGAACTAAAATTGGAATAAAAAGGAAACTATCAATCGGATGTTTTTCGAACTGGTCTATAAACCTTCCCAGTACTTAACTGAACAAACGGTGAAAGTTTCAGCCAAATCTGCCGGGTAGTTTCTGAGATCTTAGGGAACAAATTTACCAAACTCCATTTTTATATATATAGATAGCAAAAATACCCGGCGGCCTGGGTCAGTAATAGTTATGAGAAATAATCGTTACTTGCCCATGTTTTCTGTTTTAAACGAAAGAACTCAAAACAAACCTTTTTGACGTGATTAAAAATCGAGCTTCTTCTACTCATAGAACTAAAGTTGCAATAAGTATAAAGAACAAAATAGTATTCATTTAGAAACGAAAGCACGACATTTAAGCATATACAAATTGGAAGAAGAATTTCCGAAATATGAAATTAAACTTCACATGTTTAAAACGATTTATCTGTTAGTACTTTTTTTTTCTTTATAACATCTAAAACCTTCTCTGTATGGCTATTGATGTATGAACTGTTTTAAAAAATGTAGCCGCCCGTGCTCCTATTACACTTGCTTTAGTTATTTTGGGAAATTTCAATTATTGTGGGCACTTGGTGTGGTTTAAAATGTTACCAAATTTAAGAGAATCATTTTGGGACACCTTCGATAATGCTCCCCCTCCTTACTAATTTTTATTATGGAAATATTGTCGCCAGATGCTGAGATACTTTTGGTCAAAATAAAATGATGCTAAACGGTTTCATCCGAAATGTTTCCAGAATAAGTAGCAACATTTGGCGATTGTTTGAAATTGTGCAAAAATAAAAATTAAAGGAAGTTTTTTTGCGTTTTATGGATTTGCCTAATTAAGTTGCTGGATTATTTTACACAGTAAAAAAAGTTTTTTAAAAAGATTCTTTGATCGACGATATTTTGTTTACATGATGTAATCTGAGAAATATTATTACGTAGCCTTTGGCTTCAAAAACAGAGACAGTTGAAAAAACTACCAAATGCATCAGCTACTGAAATCTTTCTGCAAAAATTTTGGCGATATTTCTGCTGGTTTATTGGATAGTGAGTAAGTGTCCAATCCGCATAAATACTAATAATAAAAAAAACCGTTAATTACATTGAAGTTCCGTTTAAATGGAAAATGATCAGCCAAATCCATTTATTTTTAGCTAATCTTGTGGAAAAACGTTTGTTTAAGATTTGACTTGAGAAAAGCCTCAAAAAGTCAGACAAAACGCAAAAATATTCAACATACAACAATTCTAACTATCGACTGGGAGTTGAGATGATACACTAAATAATGAATTGGGTTAATGAAAGCCTTCGAGCAGGGAACAAAAAAACTCATAACTCGTTTTTTATACAACTTAGAAACTTGACAGAAAAATTGGCGCTTTCGATGGACATATAATGTTAATATGTGCACGTTTTTTTCCACCCCCATATTGGGGCATTTATGCAAAAATTGCGACTAAAATTGGAAAAAAAAGAGAACTATCAATCGGATTTTTTTCGAACTGGTCCATAAACCTTCCCAGTACCAAACTGAACAAACGGTGAAAGTTTCAGCCAAATCTGCCGGGTAGTTTCTGAGATCTTAGGGAACAAATTTACCAAACTCCACTTTTATATTGTAACGGATTCGGTGCGACTTCCACTTTCTTGAAATGAAGACACAGTTCTTGATAAAAACACAGGAAATTTATTTACACTATGTACAGGAGAAACCGTTAACAACTGCTAAATTATTCATCAGCAATTATCACACAACACCGTAAACTCAACGTTTACACACGTATTTACTTCCAAATACGAAAACAACACAGCGAAATGCCTCGCTATAAACAGAGCAAAATGCTATCAGTTCGAAATATCAATCGAAACTCACTGTTTATCCATCGCTAACGGCTTAAATACACCGAAAAGAATTTTCTCAAATATTCCACACGCTTCTCGAAATGCGTTGACCGTTATCAACGAAAAGAAAGAAAATAGGGGTCGTATACTTTAGCCGAATGAAAAAAGGGGTTGTATATTCATTACGGGAAACTATTTACAGGTTACGTTCCTACAATAATTACTATTTACAGAATTTGTAACATTGCCCCCTCCCTAAGGACTGCACGTCCCGGGCAGTACAATCCCCAGAAAGGGTGCCAAACTTCTATCACAAGTTTACAAATATACACATTAATTAATAACTAACAGATACAGAAAACACAATAATAACAAGAAATATTACTAAACATTAAAAGCAAAAATTATCTACAACTTTTATGTTATCAACCATGGTTGTTTACGTAATACTCATGAACTATGGCCATAGTATGGGGCTAACCGATCATAATGTACAACCCTAGGTTTTGCATTAGGTGATTTTTGGATCCTCACTACGACGTCATTCAGTCGGTTAACGACTTTGTAGGGTCCATCCCAATGCGACTGCAATTTGGGTGAAAGACCTTTCCGTCGGATGGGATTCCATAACCAAACCTTGTCGCCTTCGTTGAATTCATGTCCAGTAGACCTTGTGTCGTATCGGGTCTTCATCTTCTCCGCCGCGATGTTGATTCGCTCTCGTGCGAAGTTATGAACGTCTTCCAACCGGGCCTGGAGATCCTGAATGTACTCCTCAGGCGATGAAGGCGCATCCGGAGGACGACCGAAGACGAGATCTCAAGGTAGCCGAAGCTCTCGTCCGAAGAGCATCTGAGATGGGGCAAATCCGGTAGTCTCGTGGACAGCACTGCGGTAGGCCAGCAGGAACAAAGGTAGCTTCTTGTCCCAATCCTGTTGATTTCTGGATACCATAAGCGAGAGATTATTTAGGATTGTGCGGTTAAATCTCTCCACCATGCCGTCCGATTGTGGGTGTAGTGGTGTTGTCCTAGTTTTCTCAATTTCGAAAATTTTACATAGGCTCTTAAACACAGCAGAGATGAAATTCCTCCCTTGATCGGAATGAATCTGCAAAGGTGTTCCGTATCTCGAGATCCAATGTTGGACTAGAGTCTCTGCTACGGTAGTAGCCTCTTGATCTGGAATGGGATATGCTTCCGGCCATTTGGTGAAGTAGTCGATGGAAACAAGAATGTATTTGTTCCCATCAGCAGTTCTTGGTAGAGGACCCAGGATGTCGATCCCAATTCGTTCGAAAGGAGCTCCAACGTTGTACAGATGTAGCTTCCCTCTGCTTCTCTTCTTCGGTCCTTTACGAGCAGCACAGGCGTCACAAGCATGGCACCACTTCTCCACGTCATCCTTCGCCTTGCTCCAGAAGAAGCGCTCCCGAACTTTATTGAGAGTTTTCAAGACACCAAAATGTCCTCCAGTCGCACTACTATGTATTTCTTTCAGAACATCTGAAATCCTGGATCGAGGAAGTAGTAACTGCCACCTAGATGTCTTGCCGTCGTCAGATTCCCATTTCCGGTGTAGCACGCCGTTCCGTAAATGGAGTGAGTTCCATAAAGCCCAGTATCTTTTTGTTGCAGGACTGAAGATGGAAACGTCCTGCCAGCTAGGGCGTCGACTGTCACTTTCCATGAACTCTAAAATTGGTTTTATGTCGGGGTCTTCAAGTTGATCTTTTCGAACTTGGTCATCACTCCATGGATCAGGTTCTGATGATGTTGGAGTCACTGTCACCTGATAGGCGGTAGGGCTAGTCGTTCCATACTGTTTCTCGATTCGGGAACAATAGTGGCAGTTCTCAGGACAGGGTCTCCTTGATAAAGCGTCAGCATTACCGTGAGATAACCCTTTTCGATGCTTGATCTCCATGTCATATTCCTGGAGCCGCTGTATCCATCTGGCTATCTGGCCTTCTGGATTCTTGAAGTTCAAAAGCCAAGTTAACGAGGCATGATCTGTCCGAAGCAGAAATTTTCGGCCGTAGAGGTAATGATGGAAGTGTTCTACAGCTTTCACTATGGCCAGTAACTCCTTTCTGGTGACGCAGTAATTTCGCTCCGACTTTGATAAGCATTTGCTCCAGTAAGCGATGACATGTTCATTTCCGTCAATTTCTTGGGATAAAACAGCTCCGATGCCCTCGTTGCTCGCATCAGTGTCCAGGATGAAGGATTTTTCAGGCTGAGGATAGGCGAGGATAGGCGTTGATGTTAAAGCCTCCTTCAGTCGTAGAAATGCATCTTCGCATTCTTTGGACCATTCGAACTTTTGCTTGATCTCCGTCAGCTTATGCAAAGGTCGTGCAATGTTGGAAAAAACCCTTTACAAACTTCCTGTAGTAGGTGCAGAGCCCCAGGAAACTTCGCAGCTGATGGATGTTTTCGGGACGACTCCAACTCTTGACTGCAGATACCTTTTCTGGATCGGTTTGTACACCTTCAGAAGAGATGATGTGACCAAGGTAGTTCACTTCCCGGCGGAACAAATTACATTTGGACGGGCTTAACTTCAGATTGGCTTCCTTAAGCTTTTGCAGCACCTTCCTAAGATTTGCCAGATGTTCTTCGAAACTGCGTCCCACGATGATGATATCGTCTAAATAAACCAGACAGGATTCGTAGGAAAGTCCTCTTAACACTGTCTCCATAAGACGCTCGAACGTAGCTGGTGCATTGCAGAGGCCGAAGGGCATCACTTTAAACTGCCATAAGCCTTGTCCAGTTGTAAACGCTGTCTTCTCTCGGTCATCAGGGTGTATTTCAACCTGCCAGTAGCCGCTCTTCAAGTCCAGGGTCGAAAACCACTTGTGTCCGGAAAGAGTGTCCAAGGTGTAGTCTATCCGTGGAAGAGGGTAACTGTCTTTCTTGGTGATTTCATTCAGTCGTCGGTAATCGACACAAAATCTGGTGGAGCCATCTTTCTTTCGGACCAAGACGATGGGAGAGGCCCAAGGACTGGATGAAGGTTCGATTACATCATTCTCCTTCATCTCTTTCAGGAGGGTCTCAACCTCTTCCTTCTTGGCGAACGGTAGTCGTCTTGGATGCTGTTTAATAGGGGGGTGTTCTCCAGTGTAGATCCTATGCTGCGTTAAATTCGTACGGCCAACATCCTCCGATGTAGATGAAAACAGATGCTTGAAGTCATCCACCAATTGTTCCGCAGCAGTTCTTTGGTCTTTCGTTAATGGTGCACTCCCAATTAACTTCGATGTCAAGGACTCAGAAGACACAGTCTCGGGGGAATTGATTCTTCTAATGATGCAGTTTACTGGAGTACAAGTTGCTAACACTTCACCTTTCCGGATATTCCTTGGCCTTTCACTCACGTTGGCGACTCTCACAGGAATTACATCCTTAGAAAGGTCAACAAGCGTAGATGCTACCAGCACTCCTTTTGGGTTATTGTTTAGGTTGGGGTATTCAACGAGTCCAAATCTAAAACTATTGCTTTCTTCAATGGAGCCGGGTATTAATGATTCTGACCTTGAGGGAATTGATAAATCTGTTTGGGCAATTATTTGATGAGCGGATTTTACATCACTTTCTGCGGGGAAAACGGCTATGTCTTCTCTCATCGAGTGCAGCTCATTAGTCTTGAAGTCGAGAGTGAAGTCATATTTCTTCAAAAAGTCCAATCCGAGAATGAAAGGGTCCGTGATATTAGCGACGAATGCCGTATGATGGTAGGTGGCATTCCCAAACACTATTTCCAAGTCCACTTTACCGTCAATCTCAATTTTGTCACCTGTCACAGTCTGGAGACTTACGCGTGGCGATGTCCACAGCAGTTTCAATCCAAATTCACGAGCCACATCTGTCCTAATGATTGTCACATTGGCTCCAGTGTCAACAATCAGTCTGCAGGGGTTCCCATTTACATGTGCGTAAATGAAAAGTCCATCACTGCCACTACTAGAAGAGGAAATCTGCAGAGCTTTAGTGGTGGTGATTTCCTTCCCTCGCGTAGCTTGGCGAGCCGGACAACTCCTTCGCAGGTGTCCTTCACTACCGCATTTCCAGCACTTCTGCTCTTGTTTCTTTTGGGCTGTTATGCTGCTCAGATGTCTTGTCAAGTCACCGAGTTGTCTCTCAAGTTCAGCGAGGTGGGACGACCTGGAATCAGACTCATCGGCTTCCTGAGTCCGGATTAGATGGCGATCCACACGGGTTGCTTCTTGGGCGGCCTCGTATCTCATCGCATACATCAAAGCGGATTTCAAGTCGTTTACATTCGCCATCCGGAGGGCCTTCTGGATCTCAGGATTCCGAACTCCGTCGATGAAGTAGTTGAGTGCCAGGTTGTCCCGAACATCCGCAGGACAGTCGCAAAAAGCAAGATGAGACAGTCTCTCGACGTCCGCCGCTAGCTCTTGCAGGGTTTCCCCGGTTTTCTGGAAACGGGACTTCAACTGGAGTCGGCTGAACTCTTTCTGGCATTTCTCACCAAAGCGAAGCTCCAACGCAGATGTGAGGGCAGCGGAATCCAGGCGCTGGCTGTCCGGAAGGGTCTGAAGAATGTCCGCTGCGTCACCTCTCAGGGATGCTGCAAGATGGCAGGCCTTGGTAGCAGAGTCCCATCCGTTCGCTTCCGCCACTATCATGAACTGAGTTTTGTAAACCTGCCACGAAGTTTTCCCATCAAATGTGGCAAGTTTAATGGACGGTCGAGCAACCGATGTGGGAGCGCCAAACTGTACAGAGCTGCTTTCCGCCGCCAATCTCCTTTCCAGGTCTTTAAAGATGTCTTCTTTAAGTTGATGAAATTTTCTATCTTCTTCTTCCAGTTTATTTTCTACAGCATTGCATCGGCCTTCCACGGAACTTAATTTTTCTTCAAATTTCTCTTCGATAGCATCAACTCGATGCTCTATCTCATTAAATTTATTTTCCATCACAGTCTTTACCGAAGTAAGATCGTTTTTAATTTCCTCTTGGTTAGAAACTAGGTCATTTTTCAGCACCGTTAAATCACTTTTCAATTGGTTTTGATTAGCCGCCATATCATTTTTTAATTGTTCTTGATTAGCTGCCATATCATTTTTTAATTGTTCTTGATTAGCTGCCATATCATTTTTTAATTGTTCTTGATTAACTGCCATATCATTTTTTAATTGTTCTTGATTAGCTGTAAAACTTGCAGTCAAGTCACTTTTTAATTGTTCTTGATTGGCTGTAAAACTTGCAGTCAAGTCACTTTTTAATTGTTCTTGATTAGCCGCCATATCACTCTTCACAGAGGTGATTGCGTCAAGAAGTTGTTTTAATTGTTCATCCATTGCGCGAGTAATCACCATAAAAATAAAGTCCTAATTCAAAAAAAGTCTTTATGAAAAAATGTCCAAAGTCACACTTACTCCAAGAAAGTCCAGAAGACGCCCCACGTTGGGCGCCAATTGTAACGGATTCGGTGCGACTTCCACTTTCTTGAAATGAAGACACAGTTCTTGATAAAAACACAGGAAATTTATTTACACTATGTACAGGAGAAACCGTTAACAACTGCTAAATTATTCATCAGCAATTATCACACAACACCGTAAACTCAACGTTTACACACGTATTTACTTCCAAATACGAAAACAACACAGCGAAATGCCTCGCTATAAACAGAGCAAAATGCTATCAGTTCGAAATATCAATCGAAACTCACTGTTTATCCATCGCTAACGGCTTAAATACACCGAAAAGAATTTTCTCAAATATTCCACACGCTTCTCGAAATGCGTTGACCGTTATCAACGAAAAGAAAGAAAATAGGGGTCGTATACTTTAGCCGAATGAAAAAAGGGGTTGTATATTCATTACGGGAAACTATTTACAGGTTACGTTCCTACAATAATTACTATTTACAGAATTTGTAACAATATATATATATATATATATATATATATATATATATATATATATATATATATATATATATATATATATATATATATATATATATATATATATATAATATATGTATAATCGCTTGGAATTTTTCCCTTTTCTTCTTTTTTTTTCTTTCTCTTTTCTCTTCTTTTTCTCTTTTTTTTGAGACTAACTTTTCGGGGGGGGGGGGGTTTGTCCCCAAAACCCCCCCCCTTAGCTACGCCCCTGCCAAAAAGGGATGTTTTCCATCAAAATTCCCCAAATTCAAAAATTATTTTTCCACTAATATTTTCATAAAATGAATCGACTTCCTCTAATATTTTTGTCTCTTGAAATTTTTTTCCCCAAATAGCCAAATTTCCTTAAAAAATTCCCCAACTTTTTTCTTCTTCCCATTTTCGCTTTTTTTCTTTTTTTTCTTTTTTTTTTTTGTCTTCTTTATCTTTATCTTTCTTTATCTTTACTAATAATAAAGCTAAAAGTCTCTCTGTCTGGATATCATCAGGATGTCAGGATCTCTGTGACTCGCATAGCACCTAGACCGTTCGGCCGATTTTCATGAAATTTGGTAAAGAATTAGTTTGTAGCATGGGGGTGTGCACTTCGAAGTGAGTTTTTGAAAATTCGACTTTGCTCTGTAAAATGTTCTTAAACGTGGAATAGAAAAAGAACAAACTATCATAACGTGTGCGAATCAACTACCAAATTATCATAACGTGGGCAAGCCAATTGGCGAGAAATTCATCATGCATTATTTTTAAATATACAGGGGAACCAAAAGACCTTTTAATTTTCTACTACGGGCAAAGCCGTGCAGGTGCCAGAAGTCATTAATACAAGCGCCTGACCGAGAGATAAGAAATAACCAAATATTTTTTTTCTACTGGCATTTAGTACTCTTTTAGTGCTTTTTCGGACAAAAATACTTTTAAAATTTCGGAATCGACCCCATTATTCACTTTGTTTTGCGTAGCATACGCAACCGTTAAAACTCAAAAAACAAAATTCTTTTAGAATATGTTTTCATTTCATTATTTTTTTTTTGGAAACGATTTTGAAATTAAATAAATCTTCAGGAAAGAACCTTTAATTTTTACTACATATTATCTGATCTTTAAAAATAATCTCTTCTGTAACGCATTTCATAGAAATTTCTCGTACTTTGATTTTTATTTAATTTTATTTTCACTTATTCAAATCAAAAATTTGATTTTAGAGGATTTTTTTTTTTTTTTCAATGTATATTTGGCCTACTCTCATAATGAAAAAATAAGGTTCAATTTTAAACTTTATGCTTTTGTTTTAATTGCTTCAATTTAGTGAAATGTGATGACTCTTTTTTTTTTCCTTGGAATTAAAGTCGGATATATGTTTTTAATTTTTTTCAATATCATAAAAAGATATATTTCAGTTATTTGGAGCAAAAAGAAAATCGAGAAAGAGAGACGGCTGCTCTTATTAGAGTATCAATGCTGAGGAACAGGAAAGTAGGCTTGTTTAGTTCTTTACACACTTCTTGTTCAGCAATGGAAACTGGTATTTCTGCTCCACGAGATTGTGTTGTATAAGAGAAAATGTGGTTAAGGAATTTAATGAAAAGCTGAAAACTGTGTTAAAATATTTGGTTTTCTGATTTAATTTTATTTGCATTAGCAGCATCACAAAATCAAAGCTATTTTTTAACTATTTATATTTATTGATACACATTTTCTTCACCTTGGACTTGAAAATATGCACGCCACAAATACAAATACAAAAGTGACGACCAGCAACAGGCTCTGGGCCCAGCTAGACTGGTCCTAGTCAATTTACAATCCCCAGTAAAGATCAATGGCCCTCTTAAAACTGTCTACTCCTTTGCTCATTACCACCTCTTCCGGTAAGCTGTTCCAAGGTTCCACTACCCTGCTAAAATAATAATTTTTCCTAATATCCATGTTAGCGTGAGATTTAAATAGCTTAAAACAATGACCCCTTGTCCTGTTTTCAGTGCTAAACTTTAGCCCCGTAACATCTTTCGTTTTAATAAATTTAAACAGCTGAATCATGTCCCCTCGGTCTCTTCTTTGCTCAAGACTGTACATTTTTAGCCTTCTAAGCCTGGAATCATAATCTAAGTGGGAAAGTCCACTTATTAGCCTTGTAGCCCGCCTTTGAACCCTTTCCAATACATTAATGTCTTTCTTAAGATAAGGAGACCAAAACTGAACAGCATACTCCAAATGGGGTCTTACCAAACTTCTATATAAGGGCAGAAGAACTTCTTTAGATTTATTTGCAATAGATCTAAAGAAGTCCTCATAAGTAGAAATAGTGCAGTCCTCAACCTACGGTTATAAACGTCACAAATCCATCCATTTTTTTTTTTATTGTTGATCTTATGCTTATTATTCATCTCTTTTCTTTCTTTTTTTTCTAAATTGCTATCAATATTTTTCTCAGCATCTGTTTTTTTTTTGAAAAGATACCTCTGACCCGGACTTATTTGTTTCCTAGAACAGTAACAGTAAGTACGTCATTATAAGGAAGACACATAAATTTAATACTTCAAATTTTTCATTTAATTCAAAGCAAAGTCGTGGAAAATTAAAAAGTTTACCAACATTTTTCTATGCAGGGAAATTTAAACATCTAAAAATATCGCTTACGTTTCACGACCTCGACCGGCAGCATTACTTTTGAGGAGAATGAGCACCCTTGATCTTGCAAATAAACAAAAGGGGGGGGGAGGGAACCCCTCGACTAATAATCAAAAAAAATGTTGCTCATCATGTTTTGCACAAAATAGTTCATCTCATTATAAATTTTTGATACATTTGGAAGCAATATATAAAACCTCTTTGAGGTTTATTTAAGGTTCGAGATTTATTTAAAACGATGTAATCGTGTCTTTGAATAAAACGATGTTCTTCAATTAATTTTACTTTTCTTGAAAATCTTTTTGAAACAAATAAATTTTGTTAGATTTATTTTTAAAAAGTTATAAGCATTTTCGTTTTCATAAATATCAGTAACAGTTATCGAAAGCTTCTAATATTAGCCGCTAGGCAAAATCTGCAAATTTTTCGTTTAACGCATCAGTTTGTTGAAGCTGTGTGATACAGCTAGTTCCTTTTTCGCACACATGGTGATGTTTACAAATTTCGGAAGCGAACATGTCGGTGATTGAAACATTTAATTGACAGAAATAAGTGAAACTATTAAACTAATTATTCAATTTTTTGATATTTAATTTAGGAACGAAGATGAAGCAAAAATCAAACAATAAGTTGGCTTTTCGCCTGGGGCAACTTCAAAATTTTATAAAGCGAGATTCGTCATCTTATTATGATGAGGTAAGTTAAATACGAGCGAAACCTACTGTGATCAAAAACTCACTGGAGTGTTTAATGTTAAAACTAGTTTTTAAGATCTTTTTTGTTTCCCATCATTTGTTTTCCTGTTTTTATCAAGAGATCGGAAATAAACAAATAGAAAATTAAATCACTATATAAGATGATAAATAAGCAAAGTAACATTGTCTCTCACTACTTATGACACTGCCGCATTATTGTCTGCCAAATTGATAAATTTTCCGAATTTCATCATAAACAATTCATTTCTGTATAGTAATTGATGATTGAAACTTGGGGCGGGGGGAGGGGGGAATGCATTCACTTAAGAGTGCTTAATTCGAAAACTTCTCCTTTGCCCGCTGTCAGAGTTCTATTTATGTTTGGAAGAGTTGTTCATCTGTTGTCTCAGTTATGATGAAATAAAATATTGCCACTGGTTTGTAAACAGCTTAACTGTCTTAAATTACTTCCTGCAACCTGGTGATTGCTCACTTGTTTGTTGTTGTGTCCAACAGCTGTGGGAAAGAGGGGTGCCATTAACTCACAAGGAGGGTGAACGTCTAATGCGCATGCATAGTACTTACACAAGATATTTATACAGATACAAATACAAAAGTGACGACCAGCAAGAGGCTCTGGGCCCAGCTAGACTGGTCCTAGTCAATTTACAATCCCCAGTGAAGATCAATGGCCCTCTTAAAACTGTCTACCCCTTTGCTCATTACCACCTCTTCCGGTAAGCTGTTCCAAGGTTCCACTACCCTGCTAAAATAATAATTTTTCCTAATATCCATGTTAGCCTGAGATTTAAATAGCTTAAAACAATGACCCCTTGTCCTGTTTTCAGTGCTAAACTTTAGCCCCGTAACATCTTTCGTTTTAATAAATTTAAACAGCTGAATCATGTCCCCTCGGTCTCTTCTTTGCTCAAGACTAAGACAGAGTGAAGGAGAACCTCCTGGGAGCACGGGCGGAATCAAACCCACAACCTTAGGCATACAAAGCAAGTGTTTCCTCCATTCTACCACTAAGGCACGACTTCGCGCTGAGATCTGATAAATAAACATTTTGAATGCCTTTAAATATATTCCACATTTTGCCGTCTGCAGGCTGAAATGTTAAGTACAGCAGAACCTCTCTATAAGGGACACTCAGGGCCGGATTTAGGGGAGGGCAGGCAGGGCTACTGCCCCTGGGCCTCCACAACAAAGGGGCCCCCGCAATATAATTTTTACAAAATATCCTAACTTTCACAGGTCAAAAAAATCGAAAATATCGGATATATACATATATATCAAAATATTCTGATATATAATCAAAGTATTGGATATTTTGGAAAATATGATGATCTTTTCGAACCCTGATTAGAGGTCTCCACTCCTTCATTGCTCCGGGGCCTCCACACTTCCAAATCCGGCCCAGAGGTGTCTCTTGTTCGGAGGTATATGAAATAATTCATGCAGTTTATTAACTCAATAAACTTTTGTAATAAAAATAAACTAATTACATTAAAATTAATTATTGAAAAATGTTTCTCATATACAGTAGGCTCCTCTTAATGTGATCACTTTGGCACAAATATAATTCGATAACAATAACCGACTGATAACAATTACCGAAAAGAATCCAAGAAACACAAAATAATGATTTTTTTTTCCAATTAAGGTGCATTTATTTTGGCAACCTCAAATTAAAATCACAGTGACTCAGTTAAACGCACTTTCGAATTATAAATTATTAAATTAACAGAATGGAAATGTCTGAACTACAAAAAAGTTAAAGCTAAATTACGCAATTTTTAATCACATAGTAATAGGTGAAGTAAAATATGACCGTTTTCCCTGACATTCGTAAACTAGTTTCAAAGCACATTCAGCTTTTCTATCTTTTCCAGCATGATTTTGCTTGTTGTTTAAATTTTAATTTAACTTCGCTTTGTTTTCAATCTCGACACAATTCTTTAATAGTCTACAAAGCAATGGCAACAATGGAGGTCCTACATCAATGTCATGTCCAGCGACTGAATTTTTTTAGATGCAAAAGAAAGCTTTCTTAGGGGGAGTCGGTGGTCACTGGGGGGGGGGGGGGCAAACGTTCTGTAGCTTCATTCCTGAAAAATTTTGAACTGCTATTGAAAACCACAAAATGGTACATAGAAAGTTAGTCTCGTCAGGATTTGCCTATGTATTTCTGTTAATTGAGGAACAAAAACAGGGGGAAATTGAAAGTTTGAAAAAGTGATAACAATAAACAAAGACGCTGATTACAATATCCGACTTTTTTAACGTGTGTTCAGGGTTCGCGTTTACGCGCTATAGCGGGTTTTTTACGCAAATTCGCGGAAAGGGGACGCAACTTCCGCGAAAATTCGGGTCCTGGGGACCCGGAAAACCCAAAAGATAAGAAACAAAGAAAAAATTGTGGAAAATGCTGAAGATCCATTTAGTAATTGCTTTTAAGCTTCAATAACCAAGAGAATCAGCAGAAAGGAATTAAAATGACCCTATCTCTTTATCAGCTATTCAAACACACCCCTATTGTTGACCAGTCAATGAAGTTTTATAAGTAATAAGACTGGAACTTACAGTGACCTCCTGGGCTGAGCTCAGGGAACAAAATATTGCAGGTACATAAATAGTCCATTGTACTGTAAACTGTATTCTAAGAACAAGCTCTCCCTCAACTTTTATCTTTCCTGAAAACAGCAATCAAGACTAAAAGTAAGAGTGTGGTTTCAATGTAATCTTCAGGATTAATACAAGACAACTGTACAGTAAAAGCATACCTATTTTGGACTCATGTAACCAGAATTATTTTTGAAAATCATGCATCCCCAATAACAGGATAGGAGAAAAAAAATGGCGAACACTTTCCCGATCACGCTGAACACAAAGTTCTGAACTTCACACATTTTTCTTCTTAAATTGCTTATGAATACTTAAAACTTTATACAAAAGCACTTTAAGCTTGTCTTCTTTCTAGTAATTCATCTCTTTCTGAGGGGTTTTTTTTTTATTTGGACTTGCAAAAGTCAGGTATTAATCGACCGCGCCATTTTCAAAATGGCGCGATTTTAAAAATAGCACGGAAGCCAAAACAGATATTTTGAAAGAGTCAAAATTAAGTCAAATGTACTGATTTAAGATTGCAAATGAGCAGTTTTCACACTCGTGAGAGAATGGATCGGTTTTTGCGATCGCAATTTTTGCGTTGGATTCATTCGCTTGCGATTTTTTTCTTCTATTTCTGTGTAAATCCCAATGATACTTGATGATAGTTCATGCTGGATAGGGGGATGGGGGCTTTTTGGTATTTTCATCTAGAAAAAATTCCAGGAAAATAAAGGTAAAGGAAGTGCTTTCTGCTTGATCAATCAGAGGCACTTGATTAGTATTTTATGGTAAAATCCAACTTTAATTTTTTTTTAAAGTAAATTTTGAGTGTGATTATCTCATTGTAACTGACCAAATAGTTTCTCACATAACTAAGTCTTGCAAGTGTATTATTTGAAAATAATTTTACAATGATAATCATAAAAAATAAAACCAATTTAATTTATTTGATAACTTTTTAAAATCACTATGTAAATAGTTTTTTTCCCAAGTATTAACCTTTATATATTATTCATTTATATGGTAACATTTTCTGTTTAAAATTTAAGGGACTCATTTTTTCCACCAAAGGACCCAAATCTGTTTCATTAATGGGTCCCTGGGACTCAGGTTACGGATTGTTGAGCGCGAACACTGTACAAGTGTTCCGGGACTTCGTGATTCTGATAACATTAAGCGAACGATAACATTAACCGTGATCACATTAAGCGGCGCCTACTGTATATACTAAATAAAATTCAGAATTGTTCAAGCTGATAAAAAAAAAAAAAATAGTGAAATTGTAGCAAAAATTTTGTCATAGGTTCATTTCACGGTATTTTTGACATTTATTTAGAGTTCATAACGTGACCTTTTTTTGACATAAATTTTTAAATTTACTATTTGATTTGCAAATTATTTTAATTTTAGCTGGTGTGTTGGTAGGAAAAGCTCAAAATAAAATAATATGCTAATAATTAAATTAAATTATTAGCATATTACTTTTAAGTAACTTAAAGTAGTAATTAAAAAGTTAAATTAGTAACAGTAAATTAAAAAGTTATGGCAAAAAAAAGTCATGTTACACGAACTTTACATAAATGTCAAAAACACCGTGAATGACCCAAATACAAAAATCTAGCTGTTTGCCACTAACTTATAGTGTTTAAGAGAGATGTTCACACGCACGGAGAATATTCTTCAAAATGGATTTACGGAGACGGTTTTAAAATGCAATTTTTGGTTATAGGGGCATTCCACGGTATTTTTGACATTTATGTAGAGTCCGTAACGTGACCTTTTTTGCCATAACTTTTTAATTTACCGCATGATTTGCAAATTATTTTAATTTGAGCTGGTGTGTTGGTAGGAAAAGCTCAAAATAAAATAATATGCTAATAATTAAATTAAATTATTAGCATATTACTTTTAAGTAACTTAAAGTAGTAATTAAAAAGTTAAATTAGTAACAGTAAATTAAAAAGTTATGGCAAAAAAAAGTCATGTTACACGAACTTTACATAAATGTCAAAAACACCGTGAATGACCCAAATACAAAAATCTAGCTGTTTACCACTAACTTATAGTGTTTAAGAGAGATGTTCACACGCACGGAGAATATTCTTCAAAATGGATTTACGGAGACGGTTTTAAAATGCAATTTTTGGTTATAGGGGCATTCCACGGTATTTTTGACATTTATGTAGAGTCCGTAACGTGACCTTTTTTGCCATAACTTTTTAATTTACCGCATGATTTGCAAATTATTTTAATTTGAGCTGCTGTGTTGGTAGGAAAAGCTCAAAATTAAGTAATATGCTAATAATTAAATTAAATTATTAGCATATTACTTTTAAGTAACTTAAAGTAGTAATTAAAAAGTTAAATTAGTAACAGTAAATTAAAAAGTTATGGCAAAAAAAAGTCATGTTACACGAACTTTACATAAATGTCAAAAACACCGTGAATGACCCAAATACAAAAATCTAGCTGTTTGCCACTAACTTATAGTGTTTAAGAGAGATGTTCACACGCACGGAGAATATTCTTCAAAATGGATTTACGGAGACGGTTTTAAAATGCAATTTTTGGTTATAGGGGCATTCCACGGTATTTTTGACATTTATGTAGAGTCCTTAACGTGACCTTTTTTGCCATAACTTTTTAATTTACCGCATGATTTGCAAATTATTTTAATTTGAGCTGCTGTGTTGGTAGGAAAAGATCAAAATAAAATATGCTAATAATTAAATTAAATTATTAGCATATTACTTTTAAGTAACTTAAAGTAGTAATTAAAAAGTTAAATTAGTAACAGTAAATTAAAAAGTTATGGCAAAAAAAAGTCATGTTACACGAACTTTACATAAATGTCAAAAACACCGTGAATGACCCAAATACAAAAATCTAGCTGTTTGCCACTAACTTATAGTGTTTAAGAGAGATGTTCACACGCACGGAGAATATTCTTCAAAATGGATTTACGGAGACGGTTTTAAAATGCAATTTTTGGTTATAGGGGCATTCCACGGTATTTTTGACATTTATGTAGAGTCCGTAACGTGACCTTTTTTGCCATAACTTTTTAATTTACCGCATGATTTGCAAATTATTTTAATTTGAGCTGGTGTGTTGGTAGGAAAAGCTCAAAATAAAATAATATGCTAATAATTAAATTAAATTATTAGCATATTACTTTTAAGTAACTTAAAGTAGTAATTAAAAAGTTAAATTAGTAACAGTAAATTAAAAAGTTATGGCAAAAAAAAGTCATGTTACACGAACTTTACATAAATGTCAAAAACACCGTGAATGACCCAAATACAAAAATCTAGCTGTTTGCCACTAACTTTTAGTGTTTAAGAGAGATGTTCACACGCACGGAGAATATTCTTCAAAATGGATTTACGGAGACGGTTTTAAAATGCAATTTTTGGTTATAGGGGCATTCCACGGTATTTTTGACATTTATGTAGAGTCCGTAACGTGACCTTTTTTGCCATAACTTTTTAATTTACCGCATGATTTGCAAATTATTTTAATTTGAGCTGGTGTGTTGGTAGGAAAAGCTCAAAATAAAATAATATGCTAATAATTAAATTAAATTATTAGCATATTACTTTTAAGTAACTTAAAGTAGTAATTAAAAAGTTAAATTAGTAACAGTAAATTAAAAAGTTATGGCAAAAAAAAGTCATGTTACACGAACTTTACATAAATGTCAAAAACACCGTGAATGACCCAAATACAAAAATCTAGCTGTTTGCCACTAACTTTTAGTGTTTAAGAGAGATGTTCACACGCACGGAGAATATTCTTCAAAATGGATTTACGGAGACGGTTTTAAAATGCAATTTTTGGTTATAGGGGCATTCCACGGTATTTTTGACATTTATGTAGAGTCCGTAACGTGACCTTTTTTGCCATAACTTTTTAATTTACCGCATGATTTGCAAATTATTTTAATTTGAGCTGCTGTGTTGGTAGGAAAAGATCAAAATAAAATAATATGCTAATAATTAAATTAAATTATTAGCATATTACTTTTAAGTAACTTAAAGTAGTAATTAAAAAGTTAAATTAGTAACAGTAAATTAAAAAGTTATGGCAAAAAAAAGTCATGTTACACGAACTTTACATAAATGTCAAAAACACCGTGAATGACCCAAATACAAAAATCTAGCTGTTTGCCACTAACTTTTAGTGTTTAAGAGAGATGTTCACACGCACGGAGAATATTCTTCAAAATGGATTTACGGAGACGGTTTTAAAATGCAATTTTTGGTTATAGGGGCATTCCACGGTATTTTTGACATTTATGTAGAGTCCTTAACGTGACCTTTTTTGCCATAACTTTTTAATTTACCGCATGATTTGCAAATTATTTTAATTTGAGCTGGTGTGTTGGTAGGAAAAGCTCAAAATAAAATAATATGCTAATAATTAAATTAAATTATTAGCATATTACTTTTAAGTAACTTAAAGTAGTAATTAAAAAGTTAAATTAGTAACAGTAAATTAAAAAGTTATGGCAAAAAAAAGTCATGTTACACGAACTTTACATAAATGTCAAAAACACCGTGAATGACCCAAATACAAAAATCTAGCTGTTTGCCACTAACTTTTAGTGTTTAAGAGAGATGTTCACACGCACGGAGAATATTCTTCAAAATGGATTTACGGAGACGGTTTTAAAATGCAATTTTTGGTTATAGGGGCATTCCACGGTATTTTTGACATTTATGTAGAGTCCTTAACGTGACCTTTTTTGCCATAACTTTTTAATTTACCGCATGATTTGCAAATTATTTTAATTTGAGCTGGTGTGTTGGTAGGAAAAGCTCAAAATAAAATAATATGCTAATAATTAAATTAAATTATTAGCATATTACTTTTAAGTAACTTAAAGTAGTAATTAAAAAGTTAAATTAGTAACAGTAAATTAAAAAGTTATGGCAAAAAAAAGTCATGTTACACGAACTTTACATAAATGTCAAAAACACCGTGAATGACCCAAATACAAAAATCTAGCTGTTTGCCACTAACTTTTAGTGTTTAAGAGAGATGTTCACACGCACGGAGAATATTCTTCAAAATGGATTTACGGAGACGGTTTTAAAATGCAATTTTTGGTTATAGGGGCATTCCACGGTATTTTTGACATTTATGTAGAGTCCGTAACGTGACCTTTTTTGCCATAACTTTTTAATTTACCGCATGATTTGCAAATTATTTTAATTTGAGCTGGTGTGTTGGTAGGAAAAGCTCAAAATAAAATAATATGCTAATAATTAAATTAAATTATTAGCATATTACTTTTAAGTAACTTAAAGTAGTAATTAAAAAGTTAAATTAGTAACAGTAAATTAAAAAGTTATGGCAAAAAAAAGTCATGTTACACGAACTTTACATAAATGTCAAAAACACCGTGAATGACCCAAATACAAAAATCTAGCTGTTTGCCACTAACTTTTAGTGTTTAAGAGAGATGTTCACACGCACGGAGAATATTCTTCAAAATGGATTTACGGAGACGGTTTTAAAATGCAATTTTTGGTTATAGGGGCATTCCACGGTATTTTTGACATTTATGTAGAGTCCGTAACGTGACCTTTTTTGCCATAACTTTTTAATTTACCGCATGATTTGCAAATTATTTTAATTTGAGCTGGTGTGTTGGTAGGAAAAGCTCAAAATAAAATAATATGCTAATAATTAAATTAAATTATTAGCATATTACTTTTAAGTAACTTAAAGTAGTAATTAAAAAGTTAAATTAGTAACAGTAAATTAAAAAGTTATGGCAAAAAAAAGTCATGTTACACGAACTTTACATAAATGTCAAAAACACCGTGAATGACCCAAATACAAAAATCTAGCTGTTTGCCACTAACTTTTAGTGTTTAAGAGAGATGTTCACACGCACGGAGAATATTCTTCAAAATGGATTTACGGAGACGGTTTTAAAATGCAATTTTTGGTTATAGGGGCATTCCACGGTATTTTTGACATTTATGTAGAGTCCTTAACGTGACCTTTTTTGCCATAACTTTTTAATTTACCGCATGATTTGCAAATTATTTTAATTTGAGCTGGTGTGTTGGTAGGAAAAGCTCAAAATAAAATAATATGCTAATAATTAAATTAAATTATTAGCATATTACTTTTAAGTAACTTAAAGTAGTAATTAAAAAGTTAAATTAGTAACAGTAAATTAAAAAGTTATGGCAAAAAAAAGTCATGTTACACGAACTTTACATAAATGTCAAAAACACCGTGAATGACCCAAATACAAAAATCTAGCTGTTTGCCACTAACTTTTAGTGTTTAAGAGAGATGTTCACACGCACGGAGAATATTCTTCAAAATGGATTTACGGAGACGGTTTTAAAATGCAATTTTTGGTTATAGGGGCATTCCACGGTATTTTTGACATTTATGTAGAGTCCGTAACGTGACCTTTTTTGCCATAACTTTTTAATTTACCGCATGATTTGCAAATTATTTTAATTTGAGCTGGTGTGT
The DNA here is from genome assembly GCF_026930045.1 of Uloborus diversus. Taxonomy (NCBI): domain Eukaryota; kingdom Metazoa; phylum Arthropoda; class Arachnida; order Araneae; family Uloboridae; genus Uloborus; species Uloborus diversus. Next base: position 259,405,983 of record NC_072731.1, read on the forward strand.
TGGTAGGAAAAGCTCAAAATAAAATAATATGCTAATAATTAAATTAAATTATTAGCATATTACTTTTAAGTAACTTAAAGTAGTAATTAAAAAGTTAAATTAGTAACAGTAAATTAAAAAGTTATGGCAAAAAAAAGTCATGTTACACGAACTTTACATAAATGTCAAAAACACCGTGAATGACCCAAATACAAAAATCTAGCTGTTTGCCACTAACTTTTAGTGTTTAAGAGAGATGTTCACACGCACGGAGAATATTCTTCAAAATGGATTTACGGAGACGGTTTTAAAATGCAATTTTTGGTTATAGGGGCATTCCACGGTATTTTTGACATTTATGTAGAGTCCTTAACGTGACCTTTTTTGCCATAACTTTTTAATTTACCGCATGATTTGCAAATTATTTTAATTTGAGCTGGTGTGTTGGTAGGAAAAGCTCAAAATAAAATAATATGCTAATAATTAAATTAAATTATTAGCATATTACTTTTAAGTAACTTAAAGTAGTAATTAAAAAGTTAAATTAGTAACAGTAAATTAAAAAGTTATGGCAAAAAAAAGTCATGTTACACGAACTTTACATAAATGTCAAAAACACCGTGAATGACCCAAATACAAAAATCTAGCTGTTTGCCACTAACTTTTAGTGTTTAAGAGAGATGTTCACACGCACGGAGAATATTCTTCAAAATGGATTTACGGAGACGGTTTTAAAATGCAATTTTTGGTTATAGGGGCATTCCACGGTATTTTTGACATTTATGTAGAGTCCGTAACGTGACCTTTTTTGCCATAACTTTTTAATTTACCGCATGATTTGCAAATTATTTTAATTTGAGCTGGTGTGTTGGTAGGAAAAGCTCAAAATAAAATAATATGCTAATAATTAAATTAAATTATTAGCATATTACTTTTAAGTAACTTAAAGTAGTAATTAAAAAGTTAAATTAGTAACAGTAAATTAAAAAGTTATGGCAAAAAAAAGTCATGTTACACGAACTTTACATAAATGTCAAAAACACCGTGAATGACCCAAATACAAAAATCTAGCTGTTTGCCACTAACTTTTAGTGTTTAAGAGAGATGTTCACACGCACGGAGAATATTCTTCAAAATGGATTTACGGAGACGGTTTTAAAATGCAATTTTTGGTTATAGGGGCATTCCACGGTATTTTTGACATTTATGTAGAGTCCGTAACGTGACCTTTTTTGCCATAACTTTTTAATTTACCGCATGATTTGCAAATTATTTTAATTTGAGCTGCTGTGTTGGTAGGAAAAGATCAAAATAAAATAATATGCTAATAATTAAATTAAATTATTAGCATATTACTTTTAAGTAACTTAAAGTAGTAATTAAAAAGTTAAATTAGTAACAGTAAATTAAAAAGTTATGGCAAAAAAAAGTCATGTTACACGAACTTTACATAAATGTCAAAAACACCGTGAATGACCCAAATACAAAAATCTAGCTGTTTGCCACTAACTTTTAGTGTTTAAGAGAGATGTTCACACGCACGGAGAATATTCTTCAAAATGGATTTACGGAGACGGTTTTAAAATGCAATTTTTGGTTATAGGGGCATTCCACGGTATTTTTGACATTTATGTAGAGTCCGTAACGTGACCTTTTTTGCCATAACTTTTTAATTTACCGCATGATTTGCAAATTATTTTAATTTGAGCTGCTGTGTTGGTAGGAAAAGATCAAAATAAAATAATATGCTAATAATTAAATTAAATTATTAGCATATTACTTTTAAGTAACTTAAAGTAGTAATTAAAAAGTTAAATTAGTAACAGTAAATTAAAAAGTTATGGCAAAAAAAAGTCATGTTACACGAACTTTACATAAATGTCAAAAACACCGTGAATGACCCAAATACAAAAATCTAGCTGTTTGCCACTAACTTTTAGTGTTTAAGAGAGATGTTCACACGCACGGAGAATATTCTTCAAAATGGATTTACGGAGACGGTTTTAAAATGCAATTTTTGGTTATAGGGGCATTCCACGGTATTTTTGACATTTATGTAGAGTCCGTAACGTGACCTTTTTTGCCATAACTTTTTAATTTACCGCATGATTTGCAAATTATTTTAATTTGAGTTGCTGTGTTGGTAGGAAAAGCTCAAAATAAAGTAATATGCTAATAATTAAATTAAATTATTAGCATATTACTTTTAAGTAACTTAAAGTAGTAATTGAAAAGTTAAATTAGTAACAGTAAATTAAAAAGTTATGGCAAAAAAAAGTCATGTTACACGAACTTTACATAAATGTCAAAAACACCGTGAATGACCCAAATACAAAAATCTAGCTGTTTGCCACTAACTTTTAGTGTTTAAGAGAGATGTTCACACGCACGGAGAATATTCTTCAAAATGGATTTACGGAGACGGTTTTAAAATGCAATTTTTGGTTATAGGGGCATTCCACGGTATTTTTGACATTTATGTAGAGTCCGTAACGTGACCTTTTTTGCCATAACTTTTTAATTTACCGCATGATTTGCAAATTATTTTAATTTGAGCTGGTGTGTTGGTAGGAAAAGCTCAAAATAAAATAATATGCTAATAATTAAATTAAATTATTAGCATATTACTTTTAAGTAACTTAAAGTAGTAATTAAAAAGTTAAATTAGTAACAGTAAATTAAAAAGTTATGGCAAAAAAAAGTCATGTTACACGAACTTTACATAGATGTCAAAAACACCGTGAATGACCCAAATACAAAAATCTAGCTGTTTACCACTAACTTATAGTGTTTAAGAGAGATGTTCACACGCACGGAGAATATTCTTCAAAATGGATTTACGGAGACGGTTTTAAAATGCAATTTTTGGTTATAGGGGCATTCCACGGTATTTTTGACATTTATGTAGAGTCCGTAACGTGACCTTTTTTGCCATAACTTTTTAATTTACCGCATGATTTGCAAATTATTTTAATTTGAGCTGGTGTGTTGGTAGGAAAAGCTCAAAATAAAATAATATGCTAATAATTAAATTAAATTATTAGCATATTACTTTTAAGTAACTTAAAGTAGTAATTAAAAAGTTAAATTAGTAACAGTAAATTAAAAAGTTATGGCAAAAAAAGTCATGTTACACGAACTTTACATAAATGTCAAAAACACCGTGAATGACCCAAATACAAAAATCTAGCTGTTTGCCACTAACTTATAGTGTTTAAGAGAGATGTTCACACGCACGGAGAATATTCTTCAAAATGGATTTAAGGAGACGGTTTTAAAATGCAATTTTTGGTTATAGGGGCATTCCACGGTATTTTTGACATTTATGTAGAGTCCGTAACGTGACCTTTCTTGCCATAACTTTTTAATTTACCGCATGATTTGCAAATTATTTTAATTTGAGCTGCTGTGTTGGTAGGAAAAGATCAAAATAAAATAATATGCTAATAATTAAATTAAATTATTAGCATATTACTTTTAAGTAACTTAAAGTAGTAATTAAAAAGTTAAATTAGTAACAGTAAATTAAAAAGTTATGGCAAAAAAAAGTCATGTTACACGAACTTTACATAAATGTCAAAAACACCGTGAATGACCCAAATACAAAAATCTAGCTGTTTGCCACTAACTTTTAGTGTGTTTAAGAGAGATGTTCACACGCACGGAGAATATTCTTCAAAATGGATTTACGGAGACGGTTTTAAAATGCAATTTTTGGTTATAGGGGCATTCCACGGTATTTTTGACATTTATGTAGAGTCCGTAACGTGACCTTTTTTGCCATAACTTTTTAATTTACCGCATGATTTGCAAATTATTTTAATTTGAGCTGCTGTGTTGGTAGGAAAAGATCAAAATAAAATAATATGCTAATAATTAAATTAAATTATTAGCATATTACTTTTAAGTAACTTAAAGTAGTAATTAAAAAGTTAAATTAGTAACAGTAAATTAAAAAGTTATGGCAAAAAAAAGTCATGTTACACGAACTTTACATAAATGTCAAAAACACCGTGAATGACCCAAATACAAAAATCTAGCTGTTTGCCACTAACTTTTAGTGTGTTTAAGAGAGATGTTCACACGCACGGAGAATATTCTTCAAAATGGATTTACGGAGACGGTTTTAAAATGCAATTTTTGGTTATAGGGGCATTCCACGGTATTTTTGACATTTATGTAGAGTCCGTAACGTCAAAGATAATAGAACTAGTGAAGATTGGACACTCGACGACCGGTTTTTACGCATGGCAAGGAAAACAAGCGTAAGTAGAATGAAAACTGGTGCTTGAAAAAAACTGACATTCAGAGCTATAGCCGCCAAGTTGAACTGGAGATTCTTGGAATTGGCGCAAAGGTTACAACACTAAGAATTCTTAGAAAAAGTGGGGAGAAAGGACGGGGATACTAACCACCGGTTTCAGTTCCCGTGACAATGATAACAAAACCTAATTGATTCCAGATTTCCTACGGAATCTTGAAACTCAATTTACATCCTCTTCCCATTCTTTTGAAAATCTATTTAACGGGACGCTGATTAAGCGGCGATGTGTTCTTCATAATGCCATAGAAAGTCTAAAGTACAAATACGTTTGGAGTGGGCTGTCAAAAACTAAAACTAAACAAAATAATTTTTCTACACGCCCCTTTAATTCCAACGCTTTTTCTTATTAATGCTTTAAGTTTTTGCGAACAAACAAAAAAAAAAAAGAAAAAAATATGATGTTGTGAACTACTAAGAATTTTTTAATTTTAAGTTCAAATTTTTTCTTCTTGATCAAATCAAACTGTGCCAAAAAAAAAAAAGATGCAGTAATAGATCAAATATCAAAATATATTTTAAACAAAAATCTTTACTCACGTGTATTGGCAACGATATGGTTGATGGCAAGCATAGAGCGCAATTTTAATTCGCTTCTTGATTATCACAACGTGGAAACGTTGTGAAAGATGCGGCAAACTGCATCATTTGTGACGCCATTAAAACCACGCCTTGTTTGAAAAATCGGACATTTAAAAAAAATAATTAAAAAATAAGTGTTGGGAAAATGAAAGTATTTTCTGGGTCCAAGTTATAGTTTTTGCTTATTCTATCGATTTCAGTGACTACAAGTACTACTTTTGACTGAAGGAAACCACCCCATTTGTTTGTGAAAATTAAATAACCACGTCAAACAGACTGAATTGCAGATTACTGCAGACACGTGTTTCGGCGTTACAATGGACGGCTTTCTCAATGCAAAAGAAATGAGCTTTTGGTTGAAAAGACACCCGACAAAAGAAACCTAACCATTTCTCCGATGTTTTTTCAAACATAAGCTCATGTCTTTTGCATTGAAAAGGACATTCATTTGTAACGCCGAAACACGTATCTGCAGTAATCTGCAAAGTGTGCTATTTGGCGTTGTTATTTCTCATTTTACTTTTTGCACATAAGTATTTATTTGACTTATAGTTCGTTTTTTTTAATCCAATTAATATACAAAGTAAAAGAAAAATAAATTGAAATAGAAGAGATCTAAAAATTCAAGAAAGTTACATTAAGATTTAAAATGAATCAGTTTTGTAGACATTTTTTTTTTTTTTAACGAGAAATAAATTTTTAGGTAAACACGCATTTGTCTGTGTGTCTTTTAACCCAATCTCCTCTGGATTAGGAATGTCTCAGGTCGAAACTGGTCTCGTTGGATATCGAACATCCAGAGAAAGCCATTCCGCTTTGGGCTTTCAACATCCAGTCTTGAGAATATCATGAACCCTGTATGTCCCGAGGACACCAAGGAGTAAGCATTAAAATTACCAATCGTTACGCGCCACAAGTGGCGAGCGGAGGTTGGCGAACAAAACGAGCAGGGAGTGGAGCCCCCTAGTACAAAATTAACAGGAGTGAGAATTTAAAAAATAATTGTAAATTCATTCAATCTAACGAATTTGTCGCCCACTTCACAGTGAAAATTGAAGGGAAATCTTGCGAGATAAAAAATTTTAAGTAATGTAGTCGATGACTGAGAAGTTTTTTAAACCTTATCAACTTCTGCAAAATAGTGCAGCGAAGAGGAGAGCAAGCGGGGGGATCATCCCGGGCGCCAAAATATGAGACGGCTCCATAAATTATGGGTTTCCTGATATAATAATGGTATACCTGTGTATAATAATATAGTTTACATTTGAGAAATTTGTGAAAGTAATCTTTGTAAACAGTGGCGTAAATAGGGATTGGCCGGAGTAACTCTCTCCAGGGGCGCAACAGCGAACGGGATGAAAATTTCAAAACGTTATTCCCAAAAAAATTTTGATTTTTTAAAACTATTTCATAGACTTTTTTTTAGAAAAAATAGTAAAAATAGAACTAAGGGAGTGTGGGGGTTAGTTTGAGACCCTGCTCATTGGATTTCTTGTTTCTACTAATGGTTTTTATCGCGGCCGTAATTTGAATTCAAGACCTCAAAATTCAAATGAATGCCAGGAAGAGTGTTTCGAATTTCTATACTTTGTTACAAAAGATGGCTTGCTTTGGCATTTTTCGCACTTTACGACTTCAATTTGAAAAATTTCCTTCGCTTAGAATTACGATTTCGTGAAATTTGAAAGGAAAACACACGCACACGTATGTACATGAATTGCGTAAATGTTAATTAATTTGTTGATAAATCTAATTTGGAAAAACATATTTTTAAGTTTAAAATTTCAGTTAACATTTTGAAAAATTTCATGTCACGCAACCCCGTAATTGTGGATGAAACCTACTTTTTTTTTTTTCTTTTTAATCACAAGACTTTCAAAACTATTTTCATAATTCTATACTTACGCTTGCTAACATTAACTCCATATCGAACTGCCTTGCATTCAAATTTCAAAGGATTGAGTTCATCTTCAGGGTGTAAATCAGTATTTCAAAGTGCAGTAGCCGTTTGCGTGAAATCTTCCCGCGTTTGTCCACAGCTTTGCTTATCTGCCTCATTGTCACCAATTTTTCTTTGTTATCTCCTATTATTGTCCTTTCTCCTTCGCAGCCGAAGACAGCGCAGAAGCAGGGGCAGAAGAGTTTTTCCTACCCTGGGCTTCACACAAAAGAATCTATAAACTCTTATCGTCGACCGCACTAATTTACTTCCTTCACAAAAAAACTTCTTAGGTGTTCTCATCTCATAAGAACATTGTCAAGTTAAGAGCCTGTGTCGAATTGAAATCCCATGTGGTGGAATAGCAGAGGAACTTCCAAACTACTGAATCCGATATTAAAAAAATAGCAACACATCAGTCACAAAAAATCATCTTGGAAAAATGTGCTGCAAAAACGCTAGAATCATGTTTTTTACATTTTTTACTCAGAATGTATCAAGGAGCTGAATTTGGCACATCTTGGTAACCAGATAATAGCCTAATCAGAAACTTGGGGCCCGGTCCTTGGAGAGTCCCCGGCTCGAAATCGGTGCAGTGTAAGTTTTATAAGAGTTTGGGGGGGGGGGGAGGCAGGGGCGTTCACAGGGGGGAGAAGGAACACCTGTTGGTCCGAGCCTGAAGAGGGCCCAATATTTTTATGACTAGGGGTGAAAATACGGGTAAACAATATGGAGAGGGGCCCGAAAAAGTCATTTGTGACGGGCCCCGAAATTTCTGTGCACGCTCCTGGAGGAGGGAAAGTCTACCAAACTGATAAGGGACCTACCTGCCTTGACCCTGGACGACCCAAAATTGAATTTGGAAAGATAGCAGAAAGTCCTATTTAAGGGTCTAAATTTCAAATATGCTTTGTAGTTAATGAGAACTAGAATTGCTTTTTCTGTGTTTCTTCAAATTTTCACTCGTTTCATAGTTTCAAAATTCAGAATTAAAAAAAATTGTTTCTTTTCCTTTACTGACATGAGAAATTAAAAAAAAAGAAAAACTTTCTTCTGTTTTACGCTACAAAACGTTCCGGATTTCTAGAGGGGGGGGGGGTTGATGGTCAAATTCTTTTAGGAGTGAGCGAAATACATAAAGTTCGGAATAACACATTTGAATACTGATAATCCGGTAAATATAGAATTTGTAGTCCCCTTGAATAAGCAGTAGTCACCGTTTTAAATAATTTATCTTTGTATAATATAAAAAATTGAAACATTTAAGTACTCGCTCACGTTCTTTTTGAATCATTTATTCCTATAACATATGCTTTATTTATTTATTATTTTGTTTTTTATCATTTTATCCTGAAAATGAAATTTTTTTCTTCGAAATTAATTCAAATATTAAAATGCTGAAATACCTGTTGTAACAAGATTAGTTCGTTAAAAACGCATTCCTGTGAGATTCGTTTCATACTTTTCAGCAGTATAAGTGTTGCATTTGTCCCAAAGAGCCGATGAACAAAGTTTCTTAACTGTACAGTTGCAAATAAAAATAACTCATGAAAGGTAGGCTAAATAAAGGGAGGAATTATATCTACGTTTACTGTTACAGTAGAATGCAACATTTCTACGTCTCAGATACCAACGCTTGGGCGCTGGGATGGATGGAGAATGAGAAAAAAATCTATTTCTATTGCTTTATGTATCCTAATTTAATGAGATTTATAACAACAGCAGTTTGATAATTTTAATGATTATTATTAGTATTTTGTTTCACTTTTTATTTATTTTTTGAAAAACCTTCGCCAAGTCATAGGACATAACATGAAAGAACGAAATTAGGTTACTAAACTTTATAATGAAGGTATCCTTGAATTCTATGCCATGAAAGGAGGAATAAGAAAAAAAATCAATTGGTTGTCGATTAAAGATCCGATTCGACTGAATGTAAGAAATTAAACATAAATAGAAGGAAAATAAAGAACCATATGTAACTGCGGATTTCAGAAATAATTATTATTTAAAACATTGTTTTTTCCAGTTGTACTTAGAAACCTGTTGGAAAGATAAAGCACGCAATAGAACACGATTTCTTAATAGTAAGCACAAGAATCTTACGAAGTAAGTCGTGTTATATGCATTAAAAAAATCATTAACATATTCTAACAAATATGCATCAAAAATACCTAAAATATTAGCGAAAAATTAAAAAATATGCATTAATAATACTTTAGTTTCGTCGATAATTTTATCTGAACTGAATACAAAATACTTAGCCATTCTATTTTTAAATTATTTGTTATTCACGCGATCCAGGGCCGGATTTGGAAGTGTGGAGGCCCCGGGACAACGAAGGAGTGGAGCCCCCCCCCCTTTCTGATATATCCATAATAATATTATCTTGTGCAATCATTCTTTGTAGAAATACCAAAAAAAAAGAGGATATTTTGTAAAAATTTTATTGTGGGGGCCCCTTTGCTGTGGAGGCCCCGGGGCAGTTGCCCCGCCTTCCCTCTTCTAAATCCGGCCCTGACGCGATCAATATTCGGTATTAAACAGGGGGATACGAGGGGAGAGTCATGGGGATCATAACCCTTTTCTAACCGTCCGCAGATTATAAGCCCACGTTGTGTTCAAACACTTTTTCCTTAACTTAAATACATTATATTTTCATCTTTTTCTTTCTGCTAGTTTGACATCTTGAACTTAATTGTAATGTAATACAAGATTTGTTGACATGAAAAAAATAAAAATTATAATGTGAATAGAGAAATTATAAAATTTATAAGTTAAAAAATTGTGACAAAAATGAAAATACATCTCTGCATTCGCTTCACAAAGTAAATAAATACAAAGTCAATGAATTAAATAGAAATAAATAGGCAGTAAAAAAGGAAAATAAAAGTAAATAAAACAGCAAAAAAAGAAATGAGAAAGATCTTTGCATCTTCGTAAACAGTCTGTTATTGATACAACACACTTCTGTGTTCCTTTTGCTTATTTATTTGCTTTCATTTTTTCTTAATGACCCTCTCTGAGGCTTAAATGCCCATATAATTACCACCCTTCGCCAGAGGGAGGGGAGAAGAACTGATTCAAACACGGCACACGGCGCACGACGCACAGTGGCTGAACTTGGCGATTAATCGCTGCACACAGTATAAAACATTTTTTCCTCCAAAATTCAATCGCCAACACGCCTGTGAAGTTTTTTTTATGTGCTCAACGACTTTCATTGAAGTGGGAGAAAACGCGAAAGCATTGATTTCTACCGGAGTGTCCAGTCTTATGCGAAGCTATATGGTCTTTGGTAACGTGACCTTTCTTGCCATAACTTTTTAATTTACCGCATTATTTGCAAATTATTTTAATTTGAGCTGCTGTGTTGGTAGGAAAAGCTCAAAATAAAATAATATGCTAATAATTAAATTAAATTATTGGCATATTACTTTTAAGTAACTTAAAGTAGTAATTAAAAAGTTAAATTAGTAACAGTAAATAATAAAGTTATGGCAAAAAAAAGTCATGTTACACGAACTTTACATAAATGTCAAAAACACCGTGAATGACCCAAATACAAAAATCTAGCTGTTTACCACTAACTTTTAGTGTTTAAGAGAGATGTTCACACGCACGGAGAATATTCTTCAAAATGGATTTACAGAGACGGTTTTAGAATGCAATTTTTGGTTATAACTGAATTTTTATTGAAATTTAAGTGACAAAATTTTTTGTAAAGACAATACTTCCTTTTTTTTTTCCTTTTTCTTTTTTTTGTGCAAAGAAGTGAAAGGTAAATGTAGCTATGTCATCTGAATAGTGTGAAATTTTTTCGAATAATCCGAGTTTTCAGTAATCTGAGAGTTGAGTGAGCCCCAATTACCTCGGATTTTCGAGGCTCGACTATATATATTTTGTTAAATAATTAAAAAATAAAGTAAATCATTCCAAATAAAAAAGAAAATATAGTAAATGGCTAATTTGGTTTATGTTTATCTGCAATTCTGCATAAATGGACAGTTCAGTTCTTCTTAATTTATGATTAGATAACTGATAATCACAGTGACATGTGTGTCATAATAAATAAATTTGCATTTATTTTGCATATGAATACAAACCAAGTTGCTTGAAATATTATTATAAAGTGTAAATTATTCAAGTGATTACTTTACATCTTAATATTTCAGTAACTGGTAAATAATTTTATCGTTGAAATTCAGGAATTAAGTTTAAACATTGCTAGATATTTTTATTTTAAGTGTAAAGGGTTAACAAACGTTAGTTATAGTGATTAATCTTAATTAGGTTTTTAACCAATATTTTATATTTCGTGTAATTTTAAACTTTAGGAATTGAAATTTTTCAAAATTTAATATCCAAGTGTTTTTATTATTTTAGCTGTGTATTTTGTATAAAAAATATCAGTTAATATTGACTATATAAATTGACTTGATATACTTGTTACTTTACAGTTTTTTTTTTTTTGTTAACTGTCATATTTAAATATGTTTGTAAGTAAGGTTGACGTATTGTGTGTACAGGAGCCAATCCAGGTTTTTTTTCTCGCTACCTATTTTTGTGAAAGTATTGCATCATTCTATTTTTGCAAAAGTTTTTTTTTTATCAGCATTGTTTTTGTGTAATTTTAGACGCATCCTAATTTTTGTAAAAGAAGTAGTGGAACAAGTGAAATTTTAGTTCTAAAAGTGTAAATGTCATCTAGTATTATTTTAAACAGGTTTCGTTTCTTTTTTTTTTGGGGGGGGGGGAGAGGGAGGACTAAAAACCTAAGAAGTACGAAAAATACCATCGTAATTTCAGCTTAATGGTCTATGTACTGTGTACAATATAGGATATAATATGAGAAAAACGGTTCCTCAAAACAGATGTTTCAAGATTGCGATAATATTGCATAAATACACTTTGGTGTGAAACAGCTAAAAATTAGTTAAAATACTACAAAAATATTTCTATTTAAGCTTTTGTTCATATAAACCTGCTTATAATTTTATTTTATGAGTATATTTTGTTTCAAACTGAGAAACAAATTTTATATTTTAAAATGTGAATTTTTGTGAAATTTTCCATGTTTTAGTGAAGCTACACAAAAACATGGAAAATTTCACAAAATTTATTATTTTACTATTTATTACTTATTACTTGATTACGGTACTTATTACTTGATTTTTGTGAAAGTACCGATTTCAAAATAGGATTTTTGTGAAGGTACCGAAAAACGGTAGCAAAATCAGCCTGTATTGTGCCCTGGTGTGTGTTTTTTTTATTTTTTTTTATTGATGAGCAACAAGATTTAAATTTAACATCTATGTGTTTTCTCTTACATAAATTCACTTTGGTGATGAAATTAGCTACAAAGATAAGCAGTGAGCTATAATACAAAGAGGAGATTGAACTTCTCACTCTTCAGGTGAGCAAAAATACCTGTCTGTGCTCAGGGGCGTAGCTAAGTGGGGGGGGGGTTTGGGGACAAACCCCCCCCCCCCCCGAAAAGTTAGTCTCAAAAAAAAAGAGAAAAACAAGAGAGAAGAGAAAGAAAAAAAAAGGAAGAAAAGGAAAAAATTCCAAGCGATTATACGTACATACACACATATATATATATATATATATATAAAAGAAGTACCCCCCCCCCCCCCCCCCCGAAAGTCGGGTCTAGCTACGCAACTGTCTGTGTTTAAACATTTTGGGTTTTAAAACAAGCTGCTTAATGAGAAAAGGTCGCTTCTTTCGCCATCTTTCTTGGAACAGACGAGGGCCCAAAAAATACTCATGGTAAAATGCTGAGCGGAATAAAACATGCTTTTAAATGGTACAAGAAAGCTTGTTTTGGACGGGGGCAGAAAACGGACCGCCTAGTTTTCTCTCCTATTTGTATTGTAGCTCAGTGCCTGTAGTGGCATTAAAATTTATTCAGTTTGTAATTATGAATCTGTATTTCAATATTGTCTAAAAATATTTTCTTGTTTCGTAGTTTTATATGCAGTTTACACATTTCCAATCCCTTCTGCAAGCTTTTAAACTGAAGCCACAAGAATATGATGAAGATTTAGCAGATCTTACTATGTTCTTAGCTCAGGTAATCCTTTTTTTGAAAATACTTTTTGGAAAATTATTTGCCTGTTACTTAACTTCAATAAAGTAATCAACAAAATATTAGGTATAAATATTGACAATGGGTGAAGTTTTTTTTTTTTTTGATCAATCTCAAATTGCTTATTTACCTTCACTTGATCAAAGTTGATGCTTATTTGATTTTTCAAATTACCATGATGACCAGAATAAGTCTAGCTCCTTGTTTTAAATATTTATAGGCTAATTTTTGTCGTCATGGTTACAAATTGTCTATGGCTCGTCTTTATTCTGTTATCTTTTTTTTTTTTTGCAAGAACTCAAGCAGATTTCACATTAAGGAGCAAATACTTTCGTATAAAATTATGTTTTTTTAGTCAAAACACACTGTGATGAACTTGAATAAAAAAAACTTCATCAATATACAAAATTTTCATGTTATTTATTCCCATCATTTAAAAGTGATAAGCCCTGAAGCCGAGTGCCAATAAATTTGCAACATATGCCACAGAACAGATGCCTTAGCTGCAGAACATTTCTGCTCAAATGTGAGAGGAAAACTCAGACAAGTTTTCTGCAGAAACTACAGATTTTCTGAAACCATCTTCCAACTCAAGATAGAATTTTGAGCAAATTCTGCAGATTTCTTTAAATTAGAAAATCTAAAATTTTGCACATATTCTGCAGATTTCTTTATGCTTAAACAAAGTAACTCTAAAGTTCCTGTAGATGACTTAACGAATTCAACATTTTGTGCCAGTTTACCGTTGAATTATCGAAACCGAGAATTTTAGATTTTCTAATTTAAAGAAATCTGCAGAATTTGCTCAAAATTCTATCTTGAGTTGGGAGATATTTGTAGAAAATCGACATTTTCTGCAAAAATTTCTTGTTCTAAATCTGAAAAGATTCTGATTTTTTTAGCGCTTTTGGTTCCCCTTTTCCTTATTTTTCCCAATCTATCTTCACCACTGCGATTCCCTCCATGAACATATGCTTTGGAAACATGCCAACATTGAAACACATCCATCGCCGAAAGAGCCAATCGAATCGCCAAGATTTCAATCTTTTTGCATCCTGAAAATATTTCAATCATTTAGAAAGTTTTGAAGTGTTTTTTTTTTTTTTTTGCTACCTTTTCTCGACTCATTTTATTTATTATTTTAGTTATTTATTAATTTTTTATTTTAATTGCTCCTTTATGCCATGTAAAATTAACCAAAAAAAACGTTTTTTGACACCTAGTTTCGGATTTTGAAAAATTTTGTATTTCTGCTCTTTCTATGTATTTGAGAAAGCATATGAAATATTTTTTGAAGAATTGCAATTGGCTTAGGTTCCACATAAATGCATAGCAACAGTGAAGTTTTAAAAACTGAAGAAGAAAAAAAACCTCCTTGTTGAAGCGATTTTCGTTTAGGGCTCCCGATTTGTGGAAAAGGTCACAATGGAGGCGGAGGAGGGGGGGAGAGAAAGTGAAGAAAATGTTCTTAGCTACAATATTTCAGAATTGTATATTAGGTTACAGTATCTAATAATTGAAACAACTGATATGATTCTAAATTTTCTGACAATCTCATATAGTGAGGAAAATTTCTGAACTTAAAAAACTCATCACAATTCTGAACGTTTGTGTAGTTTTATCTGGGGAATATAATTTTCTGATTTTTCTATTTGATTCCTAGTGCTCCTTAATAAATTTTAATTTCAAAGATCTTCAAGAAGTTAAGATAGTTATTGGTAACAATTACTTTTAACTTCTGCTAGTGGCTTGAACTCGTATGCAACTGTATTGCAATTTTCGAGTTGGCAAAGCAAAATGACGAGCGTGCAAGTCGGCTACTACATAATATTAAATGTATTGAAAATAAGGGTAAATACAAAGTTAGTGGTGTCCAAATGATAGAATCCTATTGCAAGCAAAAATGCACAGCTTGAACATAAGAGGATGATATCGAATTTCAAAACCCGTTTGGATTGAAACATGAAACACAGCTGAAAGGTAAAATAAGAAATAACGTCAAATTGCTGATTACTGCAGATACATGTTTCAGCATTACAAGTCCTTTTGCAATGCAAAAGAAATGAGCTTATGATGGGTGTAAATTTTACACTTAACCTGTAAAATTTGCCAAGTATGTATCCATATTTTTTTATTGGCAAGAAAAGTTTTCTGTAACAATCTGTGTTTTTAATCGAATCAGCAAAATTTCTCCATATTCTACGTTGTAGGATTGAACCTATTCTGCTTTCCTGAAAGAAAGAGGGAAACAATTTTAAACAAAAAAAGTGGCCATTTGTTACAATGTTTTATTAAAATTAGATTTCAAATTGCTAACCAAGAGTCACTTACAAACAGTAACATTAAAACTTGTTGTTAAATACCAGCTGCTAAATCTTATTGTTAACTTGTGTTGCTCACTACATGTTATTAGGATGCTAAAATGTTTCAGGTGTCATCACATTTTAAAGAAGATCTTGAAAATCTTCCAAGTCAGCTTATGGATCTCTTGCGTGAATATTCTACTGTTTTAGAGCCTAGTATGAGAATGGTAAGATATTAATTTTTAAAAATGCAGTTTGTTTATATAGTTATAAACTGTATTGCAATTAGTTTTTACACACTTTATTTTTTGTTTGCAGTCTTTGTGCAAAGCTCTGATTCTAATGAGGAATAGAGGCATTTTAGCTCCTGTTGATTTGATAAAACTTTGTTTTGAGCTCCTGCGGTGCAGTGACAAAATTCTTCGAAAACAACTTCATATTTACATCATTAGTGACATTAAAAAATTAAACATGAAGCATAAAAATGCCAAGCTTAATTCAGTAAGTACTGCTACCAAACTAGTGTATTTATTTGAAATGTTAATATGTGCATAAATATTTGTAGTTTTTGTACCGCCAAGTATTTAAAAATTGCAGTCCTTATGTTGTTTAGAATTTTTAAACTCAACTGCAAAATGTTAAAAAAATTGTTTTTGTATTTTAAATTTGTTCTTTACTTACTTGTTTTTTATGTGAATCATCTATTGCAGGTTTTTCAAAACTTTATGTTTCAAATGCTTTCTGATGGCAATGCAACAGCAGCAAAAATGTCACTGGTAAATATCAATTATTTAAAATAGGATGTAAAAAAAATGCAAATATTCGATAATTCAAATCTACATCATTATTTTTTGAATGGAATGTTTATCTTTTGCATATAGGATGTCATGATTGAACTATATCGTAGAAATATATGGAAGGAGGCCAAGTGTGTTAATGCAATTGTTACTGCCTGTTTTTCAAAAGTAAATAAGGTATGTTTTGTATTTTTAGATTAGGTTTATTAATATGCATATATCAACATATGCATCATATGCATTTTTTATTGATTGTTAAGATTTTTCAATAAGTTGTCTAAAAGCTTTTCTATTGAAGCAAGTAATTTGAATAGGGTCTGTCGGGTTAATTTGGGTATAAGTTATATTTTATTGAATAAAATGAAAACTATTCATTTATACACCTACAAAAATTCACAATTATAAACATAAACTTTTTGGAGATGTCAATGCAATGCAAACCAACTACTTCCAAATAGTGCTACTAATTAACCTGCCACTCTATGTTTTTCAAGTTTATGTATGTAGACATTACATATGTTTACTTAATTTGGCATTGAATTGAAGCATTTCACATAATTAGTTTTCATTTAAAAACATGGGATAATTTGGGTATGCATTAAATTTTACTGATCAGAAGGACAAATAATAATTTTATCGGACTACTAACATAGGTATGTATGTGCATCCTCATTAGCCAAGGTAATATATGCTAAAAATGAATTGGAAGGTTGTTTAAATTTGCTTAAATGGTCTGTAACAAAAAACTACTTCCCGTTTATTAAGGGCTTATCATATTGTGCTATTTTCAGTCTAAAATCCATTTTAGTACTTTAAAAAATTAGTATTCATACTATCCCATTATTTCTTTTGTACCTACATTCAACCTAAGTTTGAAAACTTAGAGTAAGATTGTTATTAAACTATGCTTTGCTCTTTAACCATTACTATACCCAAATTCCCCCATCCACAGGGTAATTTGGGTATAGTGAAACTTGTGTTGGGCCATTTATATGCAAATGGGTATGTTAACATGTAATTTGTAGAAAACTATTCTAGAAAGTCATAATGCTAAGCCAAAACAAGACAAAGAAAAAATTATGCATGTATAAATTTATTACAGGACTGTAAAGTTCAAAGTAGGTCATTTTTAAACCCAAATTATCCCAATAGACCCTAACTTTTCTGTAATGACTGGTCTGCCTAACAGTGCAGCATTTGATAATGTATGTAACCTTATGTTTTGTAAGAATTTCAATCGCCCTTTTTTCTGTGGATTACTTTTGTATTCTGATAGTAATTTCCAACATTTTGCATTTAGATATTAGTAGCTGCTTGTCAATTTTTTCTGGGCACAGACAAAGAAGAAGAGGATGAGAAAAGTGACAGCAGTGATTCAGAGGTAATCAGTTGTAAGAATTAAGAATAAAATTATATTGACATAGCTTTATTTACCGTATTACCCTGCATTATCCGGCATACCGAAAAAAGCGAGGTTGACCAGCATGCCGGGAATTTCGAATTTTCGGGCATGCCGAATAATTTGAGGTTTATTTTGCAACAGGACAAAAGTCAATTTTCCCATTTAGTTCCAATCAGAAAGCAAACCACAGTAAAGATAAAAATAAATAAATCCCGAAAGTAACCTTCTTTCAAAAAAATGTGTTTTGCATATAATATGTGCTTGTTATTTATGGTAGGTCATTATTAATGGATTTAATTATATGCCAATATAAAGTAATCAATTCAGAAACAATCATCGTTACTGTGATAGGTTCATAATTTTTTTTTAAATGATTTATTTTAGGCTCCTTTTAGAGAGTTAAGTTTAATTTTTATTTATTGGATAGCTATGGTAAATTCTTTAGCACTGGTTCAGGGGCAGTAACTTATGTACTGCTTAAATGTTTGCTTGCTTAGTTTTAATTTAATTTTTATAAAATTATTTGTTATTAAACAATATGTTTCTCTTGTTAAAATAATAAATGTAAATTAGTTTGTAATAATGAATGTTAATTGTTATATTAGTTAATATTTTGTAAAAATATTAACAAAAGTAAATATTTTTACAAACTTAAACTGTTTATTAATACTAATAGGATATGCATAGAACTTATATTCATTTTTAAGCTGAACATATATTTTTTATAGTTTTAATTTTTTCCTAACCTCAATTTTTCCGGCATGCCTGAAAGGACCAGGCAAGTGTTATTGAAAATCTGGTGACCCCCAAATTTTGCGGCATGCGGGGTAATACGGTAAGTGGATCCATGACTGAAAAATGATGATTTGAATTTTTGCTAATTGTCATAAAATGAAACAAACATAGATACTGTCAACTGGGGTTACTTTGCCCTTTGCCTTTTTTTTGGGGGGCGGGGGCGGGGACATTGGCCCAAAAAGTCAATCCATGCTACCAGTGATGATTAAGCCATAAGAAATAAATGATGATTACTGTTCTTGATCTCTTTTCCTTTATTAGGCCAATGTTACCCCCCAAACGCCGAAGTTACCCCAGTTGACAGTAATATGACATCAACAAGAGGCTTTTAAAAAATTCATGATGCTGTGCATTGTCATAAATGCAGAGTTGCCAACTGCTCCACAAAAATGACGAAACTCCTCGGCTCCACAAAGAAGTTATTTTGCTCCGCATTTCCCAGCCAAACGTTTTCAAGCTTATATTTAGCTATTGTCATGTCAAAAATGAAAGTATGGGAACTGAAAGATACTTATACTCAAAGATTGTAAAAGTGTTTGAAGCTGTTTTATAAATAATTATTTTTATAATAGTGCTTGAAATGATTAATAAAGCTCTAAAACATTTAACAGATAAGCAGTTTTAGTTATTTTTATTGATTTTTATACAAAATACCGAACTGCTCCGCAAGTTTTCAAATTGCTCAAATTCACCACACATGCTCCTCAAATTGTTCCTCCAAGGTTGGCAACCCTGTAAAAGTTTTTAACACAGATTTCCGGCTTGTTTTTTTTTTTTTTTTTTGACAGCATGCATTTAATTTTTCGGTCTTTAGCTGTCAAATATTTCATGCAGGCTATTGCTTTATGTTATTTATTTTAATTTTTGAAAAGCAATGGTGCTGTTCAAAAAGGATTTTTTAAAAGGACTGTTGAAATTATATTTCACTGTTGTTTTTTTAGGATGATACACCAACAGTGAAAGAAGTAATGGCGGCTAATAAAGTAAATAAAAAGTCTCGCAAAAGAATGAAAATTCTGAAAAGAACAAAGCAAGTTTTGAAGGCAAGTTTTTTTTTTTTTGTGAATTTTCAGTGTTTTAAATGCATACTTCTGTAGTCAAATCTTGTTCAAAGGAAGTTAAAAGGACCTTCACAATTAATTTGTCTTGGCTGTAGTGTGATTTATCTACAAAACAATAAAGAACATTATTGTAAATACAATAGGAGGAGAATCTCAAATGTGTTTCCATCTGACCAGAAATTCGTTTTAAGTTTGTTCAAATTAACAAGATTTGACTGTGCCTGTTATTTAATAAGATAATGCAGTTAATCTAGCTGTGTTTCAAGCAAGCTAAATGAAATGTGTTTGAAATGCATTATATTTTATTTTATACTTCATTAATTTTATTTTATACTTTTCATTCACTTATTTTATAGAACTTGTGATATAAAAAGTTAAACAATGAAATGATTAAATAGAGAAAACTCAGTTTTCTTAACTCTCAAATTATTTTATTCATTCGTGTTCACTAAATTTGATATTTGAAACTAAGTATTTATTCTTTATTTTCAATGTCTCCTTTATACTTATTTTTAATTTTACTCTTGTCGTATAATTCTTTATCTGTTAAAGCTTAAAGGGTTATATACATAGTTTAATGTGGGCGCTTTTATTGCAAACTCAAAGTAATGACAAAAGTAATTGTCATTGTATTTCATGAAACATAATTTCATAGTGTAAGACATTTTTTATTCATTGTCAGAAATTTTGCATTGTATTAGTGACTTGAAAGTTCAGTAGCCTTTTTGAAATAAGCTTTAAAAAAATTGAATTGTAGTTCATTGTGTACTATTGACGCTGACTTCTTTTTTTCACTTATTAATTTTGCTTAAAAAACTTACTTTAAACAGTAAATTAAAGTTCTTAATGTGGTAAAATAAATTTTTCATATTCTTAAAATTGTTCAGATTTAAAATATATGTAATTCAAAAAAATAAAATGAAATAACTTGTTGTTGTACAAGAAGCTTAAACTATTTTATTTGTTCACATGTTTTTAATTTTTTGTGAATACTATTGTTATTATTATTTTGTCATCGCTTTTACTCTTTTGACCAGTATTTTGGAATGTCATTGTGTCAGCATTAAATGAGATAAAGCGTAGGATATAATGATATCGACATTTATAGTTGCTTTAGTTGAAAACAATTTGTGAGATAGCAGGCATAGATAAATATTTTAGCGCATTTGCAAACCATTTACATATGGATGCTTCACTTGCAAAATCGATTAACTCCATAAAACAAAAAGTCGAGAAAAGTGATGAAGAAGATAGTGTTATCCGTAGGAGTGAATGGGCCCTCGTATTACATTTTCTGCCATCTCGGGATCAGAAATGTACTAAACCGATATTTTAATATAAATTCACGTTCTAAGCATTAAATAAGCACTATTAAGGCAGAAATGAGGATTTTTTTAAAAAGTGGAGGATGGGCGCCCACCGTCCATATGCAAAATTTTAAGGGGGCGGGGTTCAGATTTTTTCCCGATGGTTTAGCAGGATATTCTCCCCATAGAAACAATTTCAGTACATATTAGAGTTATTAAAATTTGACATCTGTACAGTTCTTTTATAAATCTACTACAGTGGAGTCCAGACTAACGCGAGGGATGCGTTCCAAGACACATCGCGTAAGTCGGAATTTCGCGTTGTGGAACAAGGCATGTTAAGTAATTTTTTATAAGCATACCCAATTGTTTCAGACGTTTGTAAACACCCCTCATATTGTTTCAAACCATTTATTAACTATATATTGCAGTATCTTTTACAAAGAACCGACTTTTTCTGTATTTTAGAAAAAGCATTAGTATTTGACATAAAATTCTGTAATTTGGTTCAAAATCAATGATTAATGGGGGAGAGAAACTTAAAATAAAGCAGTATTATTATAGCACTTAACAGCATAGATATAGTAAATATATTTATAATTTACAAAATGAAGAAGGTTTATGCAGCACTATCAGAATGTATTTTATCAACGTTCATACGTAAAATGACAAAAAATAATTTAAGAATCGGAGCGGTTATTTGTATAAACTAAAGCAAAGCGTTGTTTAGACTAATACAGTTCGTGAACTTCCGCTTTCAGTGATGCTAAAGGGATGAAAGTCCATTCACAAAACCAATACTTAGTGTCAGCGAAGCCCATTCTAACTCTCTGCCGCTCTTTTCCGAAAAATTTCATTTTGCAGGCGAGTAATTTGTGTCTGCACTAAAAAATTCAATACTCATGGAAAAACTTGCGTTATAGCCATTTCGCGTAAGTCGGATTGCGTTGTAGCGGGATCCGACTGTAATAACTTATTCATTGATGACTGGAGAATTTTTTTTTTACGTTTTTGCAAAGCAAAGTACTAAAAGCAAGGAAATTCTAATCTCTAAAGAGGGGATTGAGCCCCCCCCCCCTATATGGGCGCCCTTGAAGTGGAGTTAATCGATTTGGCAACTGAGGCATACATATTTTATACCCAAGTAATAGATGATCTGACAGTATCAATATAAGTTGTTTAAACAGTTATATTTTGCATATTTAGCAATTTTGTTGTTGGCCTGCACTTGTCGCTTTGCCATCTTTCTTTTAGATGCTGTTAGGTTGGTTATGTTACGCGGATGTTAATAACTATAAATTTGTGGGCATGCATGCTTGTTTCTAATTTGAACTATTTATTAGGAGTGGTGGAACTTACTTTTAAAAGTTATGTGTATGAAGCATTGTTATTATATATGTATATGGTGTGTGTTTGTATATGATTAATTCCTTTGTAGTTTTAATAACCAGGAAAAAAATATTTTCTTAGAAATCTAAAAAGAGGAAAAATAAAGAACTGTTTGATTTCTCTGCTGTTCATCTTTTAAATGACCCACAAGGTACGTATGAGTCATTAACATAGTTTAATTATTCAAAAAGAATGGTAAGATCTCTGGAGCTGCAACCAATTATTTTTTTCTCAAGGCATTGCTCTTATTAGGCTCTTATTATATATATATATATTTTCCTTGCTAGTATATATGAAGAAGCAAAATTCAACTAGAATAGATTGCAACCAGCCCTTTGCAATTGGAGCAAAAAAAAAAAGCAATTGGAGGATAGGGAAGGGGCGTAATAATTGAGTCGACGTCTTTTTCTGATCAATGCAGATAATTTTCAATATCTCAGATTTGAACAATTTGTTTAAAATATAGCTTTGCTCATGAGCGGACTGGGTCCTCCAATAGGGCGTCAACATTGACTCCCAAAGGGCACACAGGTTCGAAGACGCAAAAAAAAAAACCGAAAGGGCAAAGGTTCGAGGGTCGGGGGGCGCCCCTGGCTTTGCAAAGGTGAAGAAACTTAGAAGTAAAGTCACACACAGGGAAACTAGTAAAAATTATGACCTAGAAAAGGTTCAGTTATAAAACTTGATACTGAAACTATTTTTCTCTTGGTGTCTTAAAATTACGTCAGTTCGTATGTGTTTCGCAATTAATAATTTATTAATTCATACTTGTTTATAACTACCAATCATCAGGGGTGTATGTAGGACTTCAGTTACAAAAACTTTCAGGGGCGAGTTCCGAATGCCATTACTTCTTGTGAAGAAGCTTTAGATGGCTTAAAATAGTTTTCTAACGCTTCAATTTGAAAAATATTTCAGGGGAGCACCCTCCCCCCTCCCTCTTTTGAACATCATCGAAAGAAAACGAAGAAAAACATCCCTCATTTTGTCAAACAGGGAACGACAGGGTGTCACGAAACCTTCAACTATCACTGGGCGCAACTATGCCCCTGGTAATGACTGGGGGGGGGGGGGATATAATTTCGTTAGAGTTCGGATATGTGAGTTTGGCCTATGGTGTAAATAGATCTTAATCCGGCCCTGGTTCTTATGTTCCTTCAATACTCCTTGAACTGCTTCTTTCATGCCTCCCCCCCCCCCCCTCCTTTTTTCTTTTCTTCTTTTTATAAATATAAATTTGAATGTTAAAAGAAAAGTGTTAGATTGATTATTTTTTCATGGAAAAATGTACAATATTTGTTTTCTTGTTGTTTGTACCTAAATTGTTTCTTTTATGTCTAGGAATTGCTGAAAAGTTATTGAAAAAATTAGAAACAATGAATGAGCGATATGAAATTAAAATGCTTGTTATGGATCTTATTTCTAGATTAGTTGGAGTTCATCAAGTAAGTTGAAATCATTGTATGTTAAATTAGCAGAATTTTTTCGTAGCATTGAATGAAGTGACTTTGTGACAGAAAGGTTAGATCGTGCCACAAAAATTATGGCATGACTATGAGAGGTAGGATGCTATTTTTTAACTGTTAGAAGAATTGAAATTTGCTGCTCTCTGTTTTATCTCTTGAATATTTCAATCTCTTTGCATTGATATTGGTACATATGATGGGGCACAATCTCGCCCCATTCGACAATATATGTAGTTAAAATGTTTTATGTAAACAATGTTTTTATATTATGAAAGGATTTTTCCGGGCTGTTGTGCCGTGGTCTGAGTGTATATTCTCCAAACGTTTCGGCTGCATCTGCGGCAGCCATCCTCAGTGGTTCCGAGTTCGTAACTTCCAGGGAAGAGACTTCTTGGCAACTGATGCAAGTGTCGAAGTGCTGTCAGCATTTATAGGGCCTGGGTCCTCTTGGTTCTGGACTGGGATTGGCTGGTGAACGTCTGTCTTCATCGCTTCCTGATTGGAGCTTAGGCTCTCCTTTTCCTGCTCGGGGATTGGCTGCTGGGGATTCAGCTGAAGGTCCGTCCTTGTTTCTGATTGGCTGGAGGTTCTTGTTGTTTTGATCCTTTTCAGTATGGGATGCCAGAGCTTGTTTATCTTTATTCCTTCTTCTTTTTTGTTGAAATTATTTGGATGTTTGAATATCTCGATGGCTTCTCTGTTCAATCTCGCATAATAATGGCAAGTCCTTGAAAGTATTTTAGTCTCTTTGAATTTGATGTCATGGTTCCCCTCACTAAAAGTGTGTTCTGCGACTGCTGACTTCTGAGTGTGGCCTAGTCGGCAATTTCTTTGATGTTCTTTGATTCTAGTGTTGACGCTTCTCTTAGTAGTTCCAATATAGGTAGATCCGCAGGAACAGGGAATCTTGTAAACACCTGCGGCGGACAAGGGATCTCTTGCATCTTTCACAGATCGTAATAAGTCGCTGGTTCGGTGGGTGGGTTTGAAAACAGTCTTGATATTGTGGCGTCGCAGAAGTCTTTCGATTCTATCAGTGACGTCCTCAACGTAGGGGAGGTAGGCTGTGGACTACTTGCATCAGTTGCCAAGAAGTCTCTTCCCTGGAAGTTACGAACTCGGAACCACTGAGGATGGCTGCCGCAGATGCAGCCGAAACGTTTGGAGTATATACACTCAGACCACGGCACAACAGCCCGGAAAAATCCTTTCATAATATTGACACCGGCCGTGAAAGCCTTCACTCTTACAATGTTTTTATAAATTCGCTTTTGAGGTAAGGAGTCTGTTATTTTTACAAGCAAAACTTTTTTTCTTTCTTTTTAGCCAACTTTCCCTTAGACTCATTGTAAAGTCCCATAGGTTCATTGTAATAATATTGCAAAAATAGATCAAGATAAATTAATTAAAAAGCTAAATTAATTGTGAAAAGGGAGAGGTTTAAAAGTTGGGTTATAAGACGGGAAAGTATGTGTCCTTAGACAACTTTTATTTTTACCCAATTCGATGCCAAAAATAAGATTCTGAATCAGTTTCTAAGTGTTTTGTGTAGAGATTCAAGCACATATGCCTTATTAACTCTAGCCATTTCAATTTGCCTTTAGACCGCCTGCCCATACTCCATTGTAGATCACCTCTTGTCCCTCCATTGTTAATTATTGTCCTTCTTTTTGAATTTTTTTTAAACTGTATTAAATTTTGAGAAGTAAATTAAATTTTTCCTAATATGCTAATAATTAAATTACAGTGCATGTAGTAGAGATGAGACAGGCTCAGCCCAGGCCAGAAGCGGGCTCTAGAACTGAAGATAGGTTTCGGGCTCGGGCAGGCTCAGACTCAGGCTAAGATATTCAATTGTCCATCTCCAAACAAATTCAAAGCAAAAAAAAAAAAAAAAACATTATCATGCTGTGAGAAAAAGAAACAAACATTTAAATCAATTTAATCAATGTGAAAATTTAACCAAAAAAATTAATTAATTAATGGCTTAATTTATAATTTTTTTTGTGATTACCATTGCAATATGTCACACAGTAATGCATTTGAAGTGGAGCATTTTGAGAAAATTTAGAAACTTCTGTTAATGAAGAATATTCAACTTAATATTTTTCATTAACAGAGAAATTTAAAAAAAAGAACCAATCGCAGTTGCAATAAAGTCTCCATAATTTAGTTGATGTAAAACAACAGCTAAAACTAGCATTTCATGAAATCATGTCAGACTGTAGAAGGTTTTTGGTACAAGAAAGTTTCCTTCGGGTTCGGATTTTAGTCCGAGACAATATCACCAGGGCTCGGGCGGACTCCGCTATAAGTTTTCGGGCTGGGTTTAGTTAAGTTTCCCTGTTAAGTTAGTTTAACTCCGTGTTTAGTTAAGTTAGCTTAAGTTTCCCTGTCCAGGCTCTCAAAAATGAGCCTGAACTCATCTCTAGCATAAAGTTGCTATAATAAATAGTAGCAATTCTCTTTTTAAGATATCGACATGCATTGCTTTATTCTTTTCACAATTTTGCATATTTATGGTCTCTTGCTGATGCTGGATTTTTACGACCCAACCTGACTCTTCCTCTGTATTGCATGAATAGAATTGTTTACAGAAAAAATAAAGTATTTATACAGTGATGCAGCTGTCAGTAAAAAGTGGAATATCCTATGCAATAAGAGTAATAACATCCCCAGTTCCTTGCCTCGATTTGTTATAGTGGCTTGTTTTTGTCTAATCACTGGATATGACGATTTACAAAACCACCTCTTTTGAATTGGAGTGAAGGGTTCGCCCTGTTGTCCTCTGTGCTGTGAGAGTGATATACAGGGTATTCCGTTTTAACCTGCAAGACCTTTATTTTCGCAACCGTTAGATGTATACTTTCAATTGCAATAATGTTCAAAATCAGATGCAGAGTTAAGATATTGAAACTTAGAAGCAAAAATAAACTAGTATGTTGTGGCCATCACGAAACTTTCTTCTATATTCTTCTTTTTTTTCTGATCCCTCCCCATGCTTGATGAGGAAGCAATATTCCCAACAAAAACAAAATTTCACATGAAAAGACTTGACGACCATTCCAATGTCTGAATTATTGCAAAAGCAAAGCAAAAAGCGAAAAATGAAAGTTATTTTAAAAGCCTTGCTTAAATTAATTACAAATATTTTATTTATTAACAAACATAAGATGGCAACAGTTAAAAATTTTAAATCATTGAGATAAAATTTCCGATCATTTCCATACAATTAAAATCACGAGAAATACGCAGACGACAATCTATTACGATTTATCTTTCTTATTGTTGCATTAATAAAGCTATTTTTATTCGCAAAAAAAAAAAAAAATAATAAATAAATCAACACCTCTTGGAGCGATTGGCGTCCAAATTGAACCGAAGTCTGTTTACATATGGATTCACATATATTCCAAAT
This sequence comes from Uloborus diversus, assembly GCF_026930045.1. Taxonomy (NCBI): domain Eukaryota; kingdom Metazoa; phylum Arthropoda; class Arachnida; order Araneae; family Uloboridae; genus Uloborus; species Uloborus diversus. The sequence goes on from NC_072731.1 coordinate 259,432,842, forward strand.
TTCAACCAGAACGCAGCATTACTTCTTGAGATAGGGCACTCACAATGGAAAAAAAGAACGGGTGATTGCGCTACCCCCTTTTTAGCTGTTGACACCAAAATAAAATCAGTTCTTATACCCACTAAGGGCTACTTGCCAATAAATTTTTCTTTCATTCCGTTCATTATTTCTTGAGATACAGCAGTCACAATTGACGACAAAAAACGTTCTATAGCTCAACCCCCGTTTGAGTTATTGACACCAAAATTGAATCAGCACCTGTTCCTGTTAATGGCAACATATGGACCAAATTTTGTTTGATTCCGCCAGTTACTTCCTGAGGAATAGCAAGCACGCGTAACTCAAAAAACGTCCCATTGCTCCACCCCCCTTGGAGGGATTCGCGCCAAAAACCAATGGGCACAAGTTCACATAGCAGCACATATGTGTATTAAATTTCGTTCGATTTCATGCGGTAGTTTTTGCTGTAGAGCGGCCACAAAAAACTGGTCACACACAGACGTGACACACACACATACACACATACATACACACACACATACACACACACAGACAGACAGACATTTTCCAAAAATGGTCGAAATGGACTCAGCACACCTCAAAACGTTCGAATCCGTCAAAATTCGAAATTCGAAAATTTGCACGAATCCAATACTTTCGTCTATATATTAGATATAGAAGAAAGTAAAAAGTAAAAAAATACAAAATTTATCTTTTTATGCTGGCCTTAGGTCCCCTAACTAATATTTAAAGAAATAATCTCCATTGAAAAGTATTACTGACACAAAAAACTTGACATTTGTGCGACCAAACTCATGGAGATATTCCAGTTCAAAGTTTTAAGGGACCATACAAAAGATGAGATTGGTCTTGCAGGCTAAAACCGAACATCCTGTAGACAGTTTTCATCTCATTTTAAAGTTTTTCAATGACAACCCATAGGATTCTAAATTTTATTCTTGTTCATCTTATTGGGCTTCTCATCAGCTAATAGCAGACATACCACTGAAGAGCATAGGATTGAAAAACTTATCCATGGTTGTTGCGAATAAGGGCTAATATGAACAAAATCATAAACATTTGGGGTTTTGTATTAACCAGGTTTAACCATACATGAAATATGCCTCCAGCTCAGTTATTCCATCCGAGGACTGCAGTTTGGTGCTTTTTAGCACCATGCTTTGCCATCAATCTTTGAGTTGAACTGCACCATTGCTGCAGTCACTCTTCTGATGTGCTAATTCTACATTAGGTACCAGTTTGTTTGGCTCTCTTGGCTCCCTTAAGAGTTTTTTCACCACCAGCTCAGATAATTCCTATTCGGACTGATGAGTGCTAAAAAGCACGAAACTGCAGTCCTCGGATGGAATAACTGAGCTGGCCGTGTATTTTTAAGTACCTCTGCCTTAGCCCTGGATTAAGGGCGGTAACTCACTACGAGTTTAACTATGTTTGATTTTTCGTTATGACTTCTAGTTGAATCTCTCTAAACACTCTTCTAATCAACTGCGGATAACAACTGGTTAAAAACGTGGCAGGCATATTCTTGCAAGCTCAATTTCCTTTGCATGCTGAATTTGTATAATTGGTAATATTGTGCGTTAGTATGAATATAATTTTTTTTTTCTTTCCAATGCAGCTCATTCTGTTGAACTTCTACCCGCTTTTGTTGCGTTATCTAAAACCACACCAAAGGGGTAAATATATACTTTCATATTTTTTTTTTTATTTTCTAAGTTTTAATTTTAGACTTCTAATGCAGATTCTCTTGTCTCTAATTTGAATTGTGGAATTAAGTCTTACTTATTTTTTTCTAATTTCAAGTCAAGGGTGGTATTAATTTGCATTAGATGTTTTATTTTATCATAAAAATAAAATTCATACTTTAACTTTTAAAATATGAGCTTTATTTTGTTTTATAATCCTTATTTGAAGCAATAAAAAATCGTAGCTCAAAGTCCAACCAAGAGAATGAATGTGGCACCTGTCAATCAATGAAAAAATAAGTCCATTTCTTGAAATGGGTAGAAAAAGAAAAAAAAGGACAAGCGGCAAAATAACAAGTTCAGTGACGAGTTATGCATTTTTTAACAAGTTTTAAAGAGATAATATTCCATTTCTGTCGTTTAATTTAAAAAAAAAAAATTCTTCCATTGTAGACAAAAAAGATGCATGTCATATTTAAGAGTTTTTGAATGTTTTGGCTCTATAACGAATTTATTAAATGTGGCCTAAAAAGAAGCAACACTATAGCACACCATTCAAAATTTTACTGCTGCAAGATTTACAGTCACGCCTCCATGTATCCAACTTTCCTGTATCAAAATTGTTCATACATAAAACTGAGCAATTTTTGTGTTTATTACATAGCAAATCTTCCCTATATTAAAAATATCAGTGCAAGCTCTGCAAACTGGGAGGGGACATGGACTCAACCCATCTTTCTGTTTGCCCTGCATCATAGAATTTGAAAAATGCCTTAATTTTTTTTTTTTTAAACTCGCAAGAGAAGGAACTAGATGGGGTGTATATATATATATATATATATATATATATATATATATATATATATATACATACATATGCATAACATCTACTGATAAGGAACATTGGGCGTCATATTGAAAACAATTCTAAAAAAGAAAATGAGAAAAAGTGTACAATGCTGCCTCCTATTTGTCGAATCAAATGTCCCCCCCCCCTTTTTTTGAGGTAACAATGACCTCTGTTGACTTCCCATGTGGGTGACCCTGAGGGGGGCGGAATTTCTTTAGTTCTCTAGGGGCGCTAGACCCCATAGTTACGCTACTGCGTTAAATCGAGGAGCATATACATTCAATGCAGTTAAATCCCGACCCGTGAAATGTATCACGAAATTGTGGAAAACGTTAAATCAAAGTAATGTGTATCTAAAAATCAAAGTAAGTATCTGAAATATCTCTATAGATCGAAATATTTTTCGAGACATATTGGGAGAATTTATGCTACTTTAGACGACTTGTTTCACGTAGATAGTCAAGAGAGAAAAGTAAGTTCCATTGGGGTCACTATGAAGATGAACCCCACTAGTCAGCTGGAGTTGTGGGAAAGACGATGCTTATTATGTTCTAGAGTTCCTAAATTTTCCTAAATTATTTTCGAATTTCAGTTGCAACCAGTCCTATAAAATTAAATTTTTGGATATCCATTGTATCTGCTGGTTGTTTCCCACTCCTAAACTTGATCAGTAAAAAACATAAACATACCTAAGTCATCAAAAAATGAAATGAGAGAGGAATTTGAAACAATAAATCCTGTACTTGAGTTAGCAGAAAATGTCCATGATAAAATTTTTAGTAGACTGAATAAATTAATGTTTCTTTGAAAAGTTTTTGGAAAACTGGCTATATAGACTCATATTAGTAAATTTCTTTCAAAAAAAAAAAAAAAAAAAACGAAAAAGAAACTATGAACAATATAACAACTCTCTGGATTTTTTTCTTTTTTCCCCCTAGTAATTGATTTGCAGTCAACAATAGATTGTTCTTATTTATTCAGATTTTGTTTATTAGTTTTCATCTAATGTGATTCACATATAAATTAGAAATGGAGTTTTGTGTAAGGAAATTCGCTTTAATTTTAATGTTTTAGGAGTAATAATGAGAAGATTTTTAAATAACTTCTATGTTTCGAAATTTCTACGTATCAAATTTTTTTCCGAAAGTTTACTTAGAATGGAGGTCTGACTGTACTTCAATTAAGAATCCAGTAAATATCTCGAGTTTATTTAATTCTTACTTTATTGTTTGCTGTTTGAAGTTTGTCATGAGTATTTTCAGGATGAAGAATGATGTACATAGGTTTTGATGATTAAGGCTTAAGATTTTTAAAACCAGTTTAAGTTTTTTTTTTAAAAAATGTACTCATAATATATTTTTGTTGTGTGATTACTTAGAATAAAAGTGTTTACGTTGTAGCAAGAATTGCATTCAGTTGTTAAAATAGTAAAAATGACAAGCTTTGAGTTCTTTCCTGGAACCCTACTTGTACCCAATTCCCTTTCTTCAATTTTCATCTGCATGTTGCACCCTCATGAAAACAGGTGCTTCTGAAGTAAGGCACTGTCAATTGCAATCTCCTGACAGCTATACTTTGTGCTGTAATCCATTCCATTTTATAAATAATTATTACTGTACTTTTTTTTTTTTTAAGTTTTAACTAACGTTTAATATTTTTAGATGTTACAAAAATACTTTTATTTGCTGCTCAGGCTGCTCATGAATATGTTCCTCCTGATGTAAGTGTTTCTTTTGATTTTATTCCATAAGTAGATATAGTTAAATTATTTACCTAAATTGAGAAACCTTATTTTTTGAGATTTTAAATTCCTTTTATTAAATCATTAACTTTGTCCATGTCTTTTTCTTTTTCTTCTTTTTTTTTTTTTTTGTTTTGGTTTCAATGGATGTCCAGTCCATTCCTAAGTTCAGATAAGCAGCCATTTGTTGCCTTTAAATTCTTAATTCCTGATCTTTTTTTCTACAGGTAATGGAGCCAGTTATGAGATCGATTGCTAATAATTTTATTACTGAAAGAAACTCCCCTGAAGTCATGACAGTCGGGCAAGCATATTCAAATATTTTTTGCTTATATTATTTATTATTGTTTTCTGAAGTTTAAAAATAACAAGTAAATAAATTTTAACTGAATCAAGTAATAATTAAAAACCAATAATAATAAGTAAACTTTTAAAACATTTCCCACCTATCTCCAAATCTGTCGATTTCTCTGCTCTTTGTTCTTAAATGGCCATGTTTTTTCATATTTTTTTAAAAATAATTGATTCATTGACATGTGTATTGAAAATTTAAATTAAAAAAGCCGCTATAAATTTGGAACTTTGAGAGCCAGCAGTCAAAATTGCTATATCTTGGGGAAAACTTAGTTGCAAAACCTTATTCATTGTACACATCTATTGTGAAGTAGTATCAAGTATAACCAGGATTTGAAAATACCATGATATTTTCCAAAATATCGAAAATATCCGATATTTCGATACATATCGGATATTTTGATATATATATCCGAAATTTTCAATTAGCACAAACTGAAGTCTTCAAAATATTAAATGCACCACATCCTCAAATAATTCTTTATTTTCTCATATGATGATTACAATATGTCGACTTAAAATTAAGGTTTCTTTCATTATTTATATCTAATATTTTGTTTTACATTTCTATCAATTTTCATTGAGTTTATTTAGCATTAGCTGTTTTACTCATGGTTCTTCTGTTAGCTAGTTTTACACAGTTATATGATTCAGAAATAAATAATATTCATTACTCGGTTCATAGTCATGAGACATTTCCTTTTTTTCTGAGCAATGTTAATATTTAATTAGGCACTTTTAATAATGAATTCAAATTGTTGTTACATTACTAATAATTTTATGAATATAAAATACAAGTAAAATAGGAATATTGTATTACTTTGTTATGTTATGGCTGCATTAATACATCATAAAAATATTGTACATAACTTTTTCGTGACTATAAATTATAAAGAACAATATTACTATGATTAATATTATTTTTATATTGAAAATACCGTAGTTAAAAAAATAAATATAGAAAATGTCATTATATTTTCAAAATAAATATTGGATATATATTGTGATATATCATGATATATATCGGTGAACCCTGGGTATTAATAGGTTAACTAACTACACTATATGTGTAAACTTTTATTTATCGGTGTAATAATTTTCAAGGAGTTGTCCATGTAATGTTTTGTGAAAAAGTAGATAAATTATGCTGGATTTTAACCAAGGGCGCCCATATGCAAAATTTTAAGGGGGGGGGGGGCTCAGATATTTTACCCATGGTTTTGTAGGATATTTTTCAAATAGAAACTGATTTCAGTACAGATTAGAGTTGTTAAAGTTTGATATTTTCAATAAATTATTCATCAATGGCTGGAGAAGAAATGTTTTTACATTTTTACAAAGAAAAAAGTACTAAAAGCAAGGAAGTTCCAACTTCTAGGGGGGGGGGCTTGAGCCCCCCCCCCCCTTGCTCCCCTATATGGGCGCCCTTGATTATAACTGTATAACTTATGAAACTTTATTCAATATTTTTATTACAGCTTGAATGCAATGAGAGAAATCTGTGCCAGATGTCCACTGGCTATAGAACAAGATTTATTGCAAGATTTAGTACAATACAAAAAATTCAAAAACAAAAGTAAGTGTCGTAATCACATTTTTGTATGTTTATTGTTATTTGATTTTAGTTTTTTTTGCAATGTATTTTGCAGTTTCAAATTTGTTGCTTTAAATTCCTTTTGAATTATTTTACTTGTCAGGTTGGTTTATTCATTTTTTTATTGATTTCTTGAAAGTTATTTTTTAAAGTTTTTGTAACGAACTTGCAGTCTTGAAAACCATTTTGAATCATGAAAAAATGTAAAAAAAGTTTGGGGCTTCAAATACTACATAATGTTGAGATGACTTCTTTTTAGATTTGTTAACTTTATTTGTTTTGTTATTTTTTAAAGATTAACTCATAGTTTCAAAAATAGTTATTGAATTGCCATTTTAGTGTAACTTGTTGTTCCCAGCCTAATTATGTGCATGATATTATGTATAAACATTGAATTTTGTACCTTGACATTAAAAATCCTCTTTCCTTACAGATGTTCAAATGGCTGCTAACTCGTTAATACAACTTTTCCGCAGAATAAATCCTCAGATGCTTCAAAGAAAGTTCCGAGTATGAGTTTTTTTTTGTTTGTTTTGACATGTTTTATTTTGAATTTCTAAAATGAAAAACAAAATTATGGCTATGTTTAATGTTATAATAGTATTTTACAGTCATTATTAATCTAATTCAAAGGGATAAAATACTCTGAAAATATATTTTAAAATTGATTGGAATGTTTATCATTTATGTGAGTTTAGCTGCAAAATAATGTGTCTACGGTAACCTCAGACTGTAGGTCAGCATTTTTCTTTTTTTTTTTCAAATAGAGGTACTTTTAGAAAACTATAAGTAACTGTATCAAAGCTGCCTATCTCTCCCAAGAGCGACCCTCTAATGCTGTGGAGCAACCCCCCAAAATTGATTGAAACCCCTCTGAAATTAACCTCCCTTAAAAATTTCAATAGCACAGTCTGTGTCATGCCCCCCACCCTTCACTTTGAGCAAGGAAGGGGCGTTCGCCCTCTCCTCTCTCTTTTGGCATATGAAGTTCCAAAAATGTTATTTGTAATGTTATGGGAAAAAAAGGCTCTCTCTCTGAAATTTTTCATGATTGTAGTCTTGAAAATGTGGCACATCTCTTAACACTTAAGTGACAAACTTAATGGAAGTTTGCACAGAAAGTTTTTTGAAGTTCCAAAAACTCAATTTTTGACTATCTTAGATGACATACGATGGGCTTTGGGGGCTTTCCCCTATAAAGTTTTTAAAATTGAACTTCAAAAAGAGCAATTATAAGACACCTTTGATGACTTTTTTAGAACTGGAAGTTCCACACTAATTTTAAAAAAACCCTTAATTTGAGACGATCTTAAATGATAATAGGGAGCCAGAGTTTTGAAATTTATAAAAGGGTAAGTAAAAGGGCAAATCAAAAAGTCTTTGCGCCTATTTTTTAAGCCAAAATATGGCTGGGAATACAAAACAAATATGTACATTCCCAGCTGTGACAGTTCCTTGAACTGTACCAGCTATATCTGCTTTTTGCTCAGAAGAACGGAGCTGATATCAATCATTTTAGATGATGGTTCGTCTTCAGGAGTCCACAGCTTATGAGCAGCGAAGTGTTATTCGTTTTCCATGGAGCAAAAGATACAAACGCCTCTTGTGTCTCTTTAAGTGGGTCTCCAAGAGAGGCACTTTTCCCCGTTCGTGGGGAGCATTTCCCTGCAAATTGCTATTTGCGTTTGTCCCTTGCTCCGTACAAAACGAATAACACTTCAGTGCTTATAAGTTGTGGATGTCTGAAGAACAACCGTCATCTTAAATGATGGATAGCAGCTCCGCTCTTCCGAGCAAAAAGCAGATATGGCTGGTACGATTAATGGAACGGTCAATGCTGGGAATGTACATGTTCGTTTGTATTCACAGCCATATTTTGGCTTTAAAAAAAAAAATTGCCGCAAAGACTTTTTGATTTGCCCTCGTATCTGAAATCAACCGCCACTTTGAATATTTTCTGGATCTGTCCTTGACTTTAAGAGTTACCATGGGTATTTACTATTACTAATTATGTATCTCAGAGGCAAATTGTCAAAACTAAGAATTATTGAATTTTTCGGCATTTTGATTTAAGTTGATGTTATGTAGCTAAATTGCATGTAAGTACTTATATTTTGTAGTTTGGTGTACAAACATAAAATCATGTTTTATTTGATTTGGGGCTCTAAGATCATATTGACATTTGCTGTTTATTTTTCACTTTTTGAGGGGGGGGGGGGGGGGCTAAAACAGACTAGCATCAGTCTGTTTACGAATTTCCATCTTTCTGAAAAAGTTTGAAAGAGTGAGACGGGACAAGATATTAGTTAAGAAGTAACAAACGGAATGAGTTAATATGAAGAAAATTCAAACAAATGAGTTTTCTTATTTGATTTTTTATAGTTATAATAAAGAACACTATTCATTGTTTCATGACAAAAAAATAAATTCTCCTTGATTAAAATGAGACAATTAGTTATAATTTTATTTCATAAGCGTGAAAATTAAATTTGGGACACAGACACGCCTCCTTTTCATTTTAAAAATTTCTTTCTTGGGAATTTTTGCAACTTTTACCCGTGACAATGTAGTAGAATGAAGTTAAAAAAAAAAAAACATTTAGTGGACTGGAGAACTGTTAATGATTGTGGGTGGTTCTTTAATATTTAAAATGAATTAACGTTAAGACCTGCATTATTTTTCAACTACAAAGTAGATACTGAGCAAAGAAATAAAGTGTGTGGTCTAGTAATGGTTGGACTAAAGGTACATATATCATGTTGAAGTATCAATTTATCAATAAATTGCACACTAAATGATTTTTTTTTTTTGTCATAAAATTGCCAAAAAATAAAGGATTTGATATTGAAAATTTTTAATACCAAAAACATACTGTAATATTGAATCTCTACATTGGTTAACCCTCGATATATGTATTGATTGTGATGTTTTAACGTAGTTTGGGCAATTTGAAAGGTAATTATTTTTAGTGATGAATGCATTACTTCTTTTCAAATTAAATTCTCAGTCAACTATTATTATTATTGAAGCCTAGATTACATGCAGGTCAACTGCATATAAGCAGCAAAATTTCAAAATAGTTGCATATTATTGTATTTTTTCACTCTCTTGAACTTCTTATTTTTCATTAAAAAAAAAAGATTACCAAAAAAAAAAAACATTTATTTCTTTATAAAACAAAAAAATCGGGTGGCCTGTGGTTTTTTGCCCAATTTTTTGTGCTCACTATCAATTCTTATAATATTTTTCGTACAAATTATTGTCACAAATTAAAATTAATCCCCAAAATTACTGAAACAGAAAAATAATTTGTTTTTTATTCAGATATAAAAACACTTATTTACGTGGATAAAAATTTTTTTGCTCATATTTTTTGGATTTTAGGACTTCTTATTACACATTTGCATACATAATTCTATGATTTTATTGTACATTTAATGCAGGCTCTAATTATTATTATTTCAAATATTTTTAGAATAAACCCACAGAAGCTACCAAAGAGCTAAATCCCATGGAGTATGGGGCATTGAATGCCAAGTCATATATTCCTGGTTGTGAAGTTTTAACTGTTGAACCTTCAAAGGAGGAAGTTCAAGGTAGCTGGAAAGAAAAAATATTTCATTGCTCAATTTTGCGTTATTTTTGATACTTCATTCATTTTTATTCGTTGCATTTCATTTACACTATTTTGTTAAATTTTAAAGATTCTATTAAAGAAGAAGAAGCAAATGACAGTGATGGTAGCTGGGTAAATGTTTCCCATTCAGATGATGATATTGCATCTGTTAGTGATGAATCAAGTGATGAAGCAGATGAAGATGATGAACCTATCAACGTAAGTATACTTTTTATTTAAAGATTTGTGTTAGTATTGTAAAATTTTGCGTTGATGAATGATCAAGTAAGTTTCAATGGCCAATAGGTTGAATCTGCTTCATCAACAAATTCGTTTTCAAACCATAATGAAAGCATAAATTGTTAAACAAATGCAGAAAATAAATTGTTTTAGAAATATAAATATTATTTAATGTCTGCTTTGAAGAAAACTTTGAACATATTTACTGGTTGATTTATTTTTTTTATAGCACTATCATTCAAAATATCAAACATTACAATGAACATGTAAACAGCACTCATTGCAAAACTTTTATTCTGATTTCTATCAAATGTTGAAAATTCTGTAAAACCAAGAAATATTTGTAGATATTGTAATTGTAGTTGAAAATGAAAGCTCTAAAAATTTTCGTTAAAAATAAAATAGTAAAAAGATAAGCAAAAAAAAAAGGGGGGGGGGGGGGGTGAGAATATATTTTTCTAGCTTTTTTTCACTTTATTTCAATGTATGTATTTTCATGATTTTTAATAGTATATTTCACTTTATATACACTACTCCTAATGCTTCCACTGTCTTTGTTACTATGTGTGTCTTATTTGATGGCTTACAAGGATGGAGTCAAATTTAAATAACTGATTGGTTAAACAGCTTGTAGTGGTGCTTCTTTATCTTCTTTACTATTAATAAAGCTGAAAGTCTCTCTGTCTGTCAGGATCTCTGTGACGGGCATAGCGCCTAGACCGTTCGGACCGAATTTCATGAAATTTGGTGCTTTTTCAATTCCAATTTTAAGAACAAAACTATCATAAGGTGGACGAGTAAATTACGAAATTATCATAACGTGGAACCGTATCATGGGCACAAGCCAATTGGCGAGAAAATTCACCATACATTATTTGTAAATTTACAGTCTAACCAAAAGACCTTTTAATTGTCTATTACGGGCAAAGCCGTGAGGTACCACTAGTGAACATATAAAATTCTTGGTTTTGTTTTGAAGCTTTTCCAGTAATCGGAAAAATCTTTAAATGTTTATTTTCTGGTTATTTTTTCGCAGTCTGCCACAAAATTTTACTGATTTTTTTTCTTTTTTGTTCAAGCCTGATTGTTGAACACATGTCATTTGACATAACTCTTATTTTCGAGGGGGACCGTGCAAAGCTGGGCGACACAGCTAGTTATTCAATAAAGCTGTTCTGTCTCCGCTCCCTCCTTCCCGAATAATATTTTTCTTTTTGTATGCAGGGTAAAAAAAATTAAAAAGGAAGAACATGAATCTGACTTAGGTGATACAAGTGACAAACAACAAATCAAGCTTGAAAAAACTGAGCATGATAAAGAGTCGAAAGAAAATGCAATGGAAAAAGCTATGGTTATATCACAGACGCGCATCTTATCTCAAGAAGAGTTTCGTAAATTGAAAGCTGCACAGCTAGCAAAGGAAGTGAAATTTGCCAAGGGGCATAAGAGAAAAGCAGAAGAAACAAAGTTGGAGGAGGACACTCAGAGGTAAAAAATTATTATTCATTTGGTTTTGGAATGAAAATTGAAAAATGCACTTGCAGTAACGTAGTCCGACATTAGTTGAAACTTCCATAGAATTATTTGTAATTCATAAACCATTTATGAATTAGGCAAAAGCTATTCAAAATTATGAATGATCAATGATTGTAAATAGTTAGATTAAATATTGTAATATATGTCATATTGTTTAAATTGGTTTAAAAACATTATTTGTATGTAAGTAATTTTTTTTTCTTAAGTTGAGTTTCAAGAACTCATTCAGGAAACTCATTCTAAGTGTAAGTTATAACTTTTATTTGAATTTTTTAACTGTATGCAGTATGATTAATTGCAATCATCGATAATAATTAATGCAAGAATAATTAGATGATATAAACTATGCATGATTTATTTTTTCTTATCAAAATTATTCATAAATCCTGTCCTATAGTTGTCCTATATTTTTCATGGAAAATATCCTACATATTAAAAGTTGACCACTTCTCCCCCTGCCTTTAAGGTCCTACATCAAACTCAATGCAACATTAAGAATTTATCGCTGTGGTCCTATTCGCAACTCCAACGAACTATAGGGGGGCACTGAAGTCACTGTCTAATGGCGGAATTGAAAACTACAACAAACGCACATGGTAACGAAGAAAATGCTAAAAGTGTTGTGATTTTTGTTCGTACGTATGATTTTTTCGCTTTATTCTTTTAAAATTAATTTTCAAAGTCTTGTGGATATTCTGGCCCACGTAGAAAGAAATGAGAATTCAAGAAGCATTACTAAACGTCAAAGATTCATGCAAACTACGTAGTTCGTAGTTCTAAGCAGCTATTTCCACGATGTTGAATTCGATATTTATCAATTCTTGATAAAACTAAATAATAATTGTGGCCTGACAAGAATAACAATTAATGCTAGAAAATTCAATGTGACATTACAAATTGTTATCGAAAGAAGATGATACTTTTTTGCCTTGCTTGGCTAGCGCTTATTTTTTTTTCCATTTGTAGTTGAGTTATTTCTCTCGAATTCCCGAATCGGTTCATTTAAAAATTTTCTGTTTCAATTTTTCTAATTTCTGAGTTACGATTTAATTGTGTCATGTTATGCAAATCATCAACAAAATTCTCACGGATATATGGTGGTAGTTTTCTTTTCAGTTGATTGACCATTATTTCCTTTCACTTATCGAATTCTGTAATCTTACTACCATTTTATTCCACTCATGATAAAAATTAAAAATGGTTTAACTAAAAACGCGAAATCTCGCCAAGGCTACTTTGCTCGCACAATACTAAAAATTAATAACCCTAAACAAATTTGGCGAAACCTTTCAGCTGAGAATAAAAGGAATAGAGTAAATTCTTTCTCGGTTATTCATTTTGTTCTACGATAATATATTCAAGAAAATATTTTGCATACTGTCCATTCCAACTAAATGCTGCTGTAAAATATGGTAAGTTTAATTAATTTAAGATTAAAAAAAACCCCCATATTCTTACAAATTCATACAAAACAATAAAAAATTTTACCTGGTATAACGTTATCCAATTTTGTTAATCCAGAGTTTTCTTGTTTACGCTTCCACCATTTAATACTTTTTTGAAAGAAATAAGGAAAACTAACATTATTTTGAGAAGCTCGAGAATACTACTAAGGGACGAATTAATTTCTGTTGTTGAAGGCGTTCTTAGACATGTTGAATGCGTTACTCAGAACAAACTGACCGCGTTTACGTCAACAGACACACGTGATGCGCAACGTGGCAATGTTTTAGGTGCAGACGCAGTTTTATAAATCACCGCAAGGTAGCGTATTCGAGCGCTGGAGTTCCGAATATCTAGTTGTGTCCAACCATGGCCCCACTAGATGGCCCTGACGTTTAACGGGCCTTGACAATTCATGACTTTTCTGTGTTAAACTAATGCAGCTCATGCATCCACCAATCAATGTCAACGTTCCAACATTTGTTTATTTTTGATTGGACGTCGCCCATTTTGACTGCAAGAGGTGCTGAGCGGAACCCCTGCATCCACCAATCAATGGCAACGGGTTCCCTGTAGCGCCCTCTTTGCTGTTATGAGTTTCATCCATTGTCACGGCCTCTAAGAATTAATTGGGGCCATGGACCGACACATGTTTAAACTGCTAACATATACTTTTCCCATTCTTAGAATAGTGTCTCTGAACATGATTCTTATGACTTAAAGTACTCACCAGTTATGTTTTATTATCTCTTTGTATTTACCAGGAGGGGAAAACGTTTTTTATAACATAGACCGCAAAGGGTAAAGTAACTTCTCTATTTATGCATCTAAATTTGAATATGCAGGGTTTGGAAACATTAGATTCTTATTTCAAAACACACTACCCATTTTATGTATCAGATTTTCTTTTCCTTTTTATAATATAGTTCAATGTCTAACTTTATACTTTACACAATTTTGAAAATCACACCAGGTAACTAACGCCACTCATTGCACATAACTGGAAAAGTCCTTGGGTTGCATTTAGTTCCAACAAGATAGAGAACTGCTCACACTTCAAGGGCATTAATGGCTTTTTTTAGACAACACTTCTTGGAGCATTTTTGAATAAGGAACAATTTGGGGTACCCAGTTCGGTAACCCGATTCAGAACCTTAGCATTTTTTAAATCTCGCGTTTATGACAGTTATCCGACAATCCAATAAGACCTAAAGGCTACCATCCTGGCAGAAATTGCCTTCAAATCCACTTTTTTTTTTGCTAATAGATGTAATGAAAAATGGCTATAACTGACTTATTCATTGTGTCAGTAATAAGGTATGTCACATACTTGACGTAATTTTCACAACTGAAAAACAAGACATTAGTTATGGATTAGCATTGTAGAAAATATGTAAAGCATTTGGACTGATAAAATGAGTCTCATTGTGTTTTGAACTAACATTTATGTGTGCCGCTGGACCCAGTATTTTGAGTCTTTAAGAGTTGATTAGTATGTGTAGTTGCTTGTTAAAATGCATTTCTCATCCTCATTAAAATCACTTTGTTTTATCTTAAAACCCCTCAATACTTTTGGAATGTCCCCAGTTTCAGTATATGACCATTAGGGTGGTTCAAAAATACATGTAAAAAAAATTTCTCCTAGATACCGGGACATCCCTCAATATTTTTAGACTTGTGAATAGCAATATACTGGAAGAATTTTAGCTTCCTATTTCAACTGAAAGAGGGTGCTCAACCCCCTCCCCAAACTTCAATAATATGTTGAAGGGGTTAAAAAAATACTTCGAACTTAAAAAACAATGCTACATATTATAATATACACTAATAATATGCATATACATTGAAATAAAATAATTATTTACTAAAAAACAGTTGGGGAAATTAAATGTTCCTAAATTTGTGGCATTTTCTATGCTACGGCTAATGTTAAATGAAAAGGTCTTTGAGCTCCCTCTTAAAATTTGAGTATGAAGCTGAAACTTTTACAGCATAATACAACTAGTAAGTTAAAAAAAAAGGGGGGTGTTCTGAACTCTAGCTGAAAAAAAGTTTTTTTGAACCACCCTAATGACTATTTATCAGCAGTGGTGTTCCCATAGGGTACTTACTCCATGTACGCTGACTCTCAAATTTTTTTAACCTATACCCTCAAATGTCAAAAAATTTCATATTATGACATATGTCCATGATCGCCTACTCATATTGTGCGTAATGGATTACTGGGAGTTATACCCTTAGAAAAATGGATGGGAACATCACTGTTTATCAGTAAATTCGTTTTTTAAAAGAGAGTTTGAAAACTCTTTGAAAGTGCTTGTGCTCTTTTTGTTTTCTGTGAAAATGTTTTCTTGCTAATCATTCCCATCTTAATAAATATAATTCAGTCCTGACACGTGGCAAACGCCATACTTAGATGAGGTATTCCTTTACTGTCATTTATTTTCACCAATAATATAATATGCATAATTATTATGCTTACTGCATAATTATTACACTTACTGCATAATTATTACATTTTCCTCGTGCCTAACCAAGCAAAGTTGTAGTTTTGGCCGGCAAAAACCGTTTTAAACCGACCAAAACTGGATTTAACCACCATAGAGCTGGCCAAAACTGTATTGTATAAAAGCATACTAAAATAATGTGTATACATACAGTTTGTGTGCATAATATTGCAAATTTTAATGCATGATTAGAAGAAATAGGATGTGTATTTTTT